>NC_088213.1:0-5438 GCF_036934945.1 Oncorhynchus masou masou | reverse complement strand
TGTGTGTGTGTGTGTGTGTGTGTGGGGGGGGGTAATGCTCTTTTGAAAAGATGTCTAATATTTCCTTCTCAGAGCACTGGTGGGGGGGTGGGGGGTCATGTAGGACCACTGCAATCTATGATGACCACACATGGAGCGGAGGAGCGCAATCACCCCCCTTGAGTCTTGTTAAAAAACAAAGGCCTCCCTTTGTTATGGGTACAGCTCATTCTCTCCTGTCTGCCACACTCCTCACATCCATGACTGCCTGATCAAAACACCTCACCCCGAAATGCACACCCTGGCCTGCTTCCACATATACTCATCCAAGACACATGCCTGACTGCACCCACGCACAGGCTAAACAGGCTTGACATTTTTTTCCTGTTTAAAGTGTACTTTTTGCCTTTCCACACTAAAGGCAGAGGTTATAGTGTTTTAGGGCTTTTGCAGGGTAGAAGAAACCTTATGACCAGTTTTCACATCACTGCCTAAAACCTTGTCTTTCAAACAACCTTGTAGCAACGTTAGTGAGATAACTCAACATCACTGAGGAGTATACTACTGTATATAAATGTGACAGGAACATACATTTGTACTAAACTGTTGGCTAAAACATATCTCTAGACTGTAGTACAGATATTAAAAGGTGCCTCTGGTAACTGTATTTCCACTTTATGAATGCTGTGAAGGTCAGGGAGAGAGGGAGGTTGTGGCTGTTTGTTTCACAGTGTTATTGCTGTGTCCTATACTGAGGCCAGACGTGCAGGCAGTTAGTCGGGCACCCCACACTCGCTGGATCCGAGTCCTCCTGAAGGCTCTCTCAGTCCCTGTCCCCAGAGCAACACAGAAGTGGGCTGAGCAATTAACAATTTCATGCTGATTGCCTGAAGCATGTTTTGCTATGCCATAAAGATAATAGCATGAAGGGCGCAGTAGGCCCCCTCCTCCTCCTCCTCCTCCCCGGTGTTCCTCCATTGCCTCCATCTCTCAATTCTCTCCTGCATGATTCACATCCCAGATAATAGTGTAATGGCTGCTCTGCCTGCCTGTCTGCTTTATTAAGGACTCTGGACGTTTCGAGGAGGGCATTTAAGGATGACTCCCTGAAGAGTAAACAGGTATGATTATTAAAGGCAGAGGCTTTCACCACTGGCTTCTTGAATTGAAAGTCTAATTTTGCAACAGCACAACAGGTGGGCAGGTAGACACAACAAACAGAATCCCTCTTCCCGAACACACTGAGCATGCTCTGTAGTGGGCGCTGGTGACAGCCCTCAACCCTCCCCCCTCCCCACGTGGCGCTGGTTGGAGGACGCTGGCGTGACAGCTTTCCACACACACCACTGTGCTCACGGCTGCACAACAGGGAAAACAGGAGCGTTGGTAAACCTTTAAGCAATATTCTACATGAGCAGTTGCACATCAAAGAGTGATAAAGACTGGAGGCATGTAGCTAACATTCTTCCCAAGGTAGCATCACATGCCAAACTGACAATGAAAAGCACACATCAAAATGCTAGCTAGTGTATGTACATATATAGTTATAAATACTAGCTAGTGTATGTACATATATAGTTATAAATACTAGCTAGTGTATGTGCATATATAGTTATAAATACTAGCTAGTGAATGTACATATATAGTTATAAATACTAGCTAGTGTATGTACATATATAGTTATAAATACTAGCTAGTGTATGTACATATATAGTTATATAAATACTAGCTAGTGTATGTACATATATAGTTATAAATACTAGCTAGTGTATGTACATATATAGTTATAAACCACATGGGGTTCAAACAATACCTTCCACATCAGTTTATTAGGTTCTGGAAAACAAGCAGGGAAGTAGCATCTAATTTCATTCATTTCTGATCCACTAGCTAGCCTTTTGCAGAGCTGTCCTGCTTTTCCAGAGGTCATGTTTCCCATTTTCTAATGCCTCCACCTGCACAGTATGCACACTGCATACATGAACATGGGTTAACACCAGACACATGAATACACAGAGACAAGCAGACACCCACTCACACACACCAGGGAAGCAACCGGCCACTGTGGCGTTGCTAATGAGTGGACAACACCTTCAGGAGCACATTGTCCTCAGCCCAGACAGTTCACGTGACCCACATTGCGCATAGAGGGCATTGAGCTGCCTCATTTTTAAATTAAAGTGCTGCCGTCATATCACTAATGATATTTCTGTGTTAATGAGTGCATATTTTTAATGCAGCGCCTCGTCGGGCTGCATTGGCAATCTGAAGATTTATTTATTTAATGTTATGACCAGGACAGGGAAATTTATGAACTTGGGAGGTGGTTTAAAATCAGAACACAGCTCCGATGTGCATTAAACAAGGAAAGGCTTCCAAAAGCCCGTGATTGATTTCTCATGTTATTTCAGATTGTACTGACAAATCTCCCTCTGGGTACAGACTGTGTGTGTCCCTATATTTTTCTGAATCTGCCAGCGAAAGGTAATGAGGTAAATAAATTCACATTTTGATTAAAAATATAATAATAAATGCTTGATTGCATTTCCCCCTGATGGAGTGTGAGTCCCTGATCCTCTTCAGTATTCAAATGACTACATTTTTAACAATCCCAGCTCTCGCATGATCATCATTATACCAGGAAAAAACCCCAGAGCAGATCAAGAGACAAAATAAATGTGGACTTGAGAGAGAAGTGGACAAAGCGTTGCAGCTCCAGCCCCCTCTTCCCCCCCCCTCCGGCCCTCCCACCCCCCGGCTGTGTGTGAATGTCCAGCTGGCGTGGTGACCTCGGCTCCTCACACAGGCATTAGAGGCCACATATTGTTTATGATACGGGGCCACCATCAATTTGCACAGTGCAGTGATCATAACGGTTGGACACACACACACCAAGATACAAAAAAAAGAAGAAATCTGCACAACCTGAAACTACATTCCCCCCACCACTATCACACACACATACATACTTAATGCCCCCCCACCACTATCACACACACATACATACTTACTGCCCCCCACCACTATCACACACACATACATACTTAATGCCCCCCACCACTATCACACACACATACATACTTACTGCCCCCCACCACTATCACACACACATACATACTTAATGCCCCCTCACCACTATCACACACACATACATACTTACTGCCCCCCACCACTATCACACACACATACATACTTACTGCCCCCCCACCACTATCACACACACATACATACTTAATGCCCCCCACCACTATCACACACACATACATACTTAATGCCCCCCCACCACTATCACACACACATACATACTTAATGCCCCCCACCACTATCACACACACATACATACTTAATGCCCCCCCACCACTATCACACACACATACATACTTAATGCCCCCCCACCACTATCACACACACATACATACTTAATGCCCCCCACCACTATCACACACACATACATACTTAATGCCCCCCACCACTATCACTACCACACATACATACTTACTGCCCCCACCACCACCACTATCACACACACATACATACTTAATGCCCCCCACCACTATCACACACACATACATACTTACTGCCCCCCCACCACTATCACACACACATACATACTTACTGCCCCCCACCACTATCACACACACATACATACTTAATGCCCCACCACCACCACTATCACACACACATACATACTTAATGCCCCCCCACCACTATCACACACACATACATACTTACTGCCCCCCACCACTATCACACACACATACATGCTTAATGCCCCCCACCACCACCACTACACTCACATACGTACCTACTGCCCCCCACCACTATCACACACACACACATACTTACTGCCCCCCACCACTATCACACACATACATACTTAATGCCCCCCACCACCACCACTACCCTCACACGTACCTACTGCCCCACCAACTAAATTGCAGTCACACCTCTCGCTCGTAGGCGATACACTTGCGGACGGCCAATAAATTACTACTGCCTCCATATCAATTATAAGCATCAAGTCTGGCAATGAGGAAAATGAGATCTTGTGACAAATTTCATGAGGCTTCGCTGCCCAGCAGCCTTTCTTAACATGCTACAGATAGCAATCCCTTATCTAGCCTCTGTAATGGGGAGCTACGGATAGAGAGATGGAGCTGCAGCCATTTAATTAAAAAGCTAGGGGGGGCGGTGTAATTCATTGAAGAGGCCCAGGAAGGAGACAAAGCCTTTGTCTCCAATACATATGTTGCTCTACATTGTCACTCATCAGGGACTGAGCTTTCTGTATTTAGTTTGATAGCCATTCGAAGCATTTCCCCCCTTCTCTCCCTGACATTTCCCCCCTTCTTCTCTCCCTGACATTGCCCCCTTCTTCTCTCCCTGACATTTCCCCCCTTCTTCTCTCCCTGACATTTCCCCTTCTTCTCTCCCCTGACATTCCCTTCTTCTCCCTGACATCTTTCTCCCTGACATATCCCCCTTCTTCTCTCCCTGACATATCCCCCTTCTTCTCTCCCTGACATTTCCCCCCTTCTTCTCTCCCTGACATTTCCCCTTCTTCTCTCCCTGACATTTCCCCCTTCTTCTCTCCCTGACATATCCCCCTTCTTCTCTCCCTGACATATCCCCTCTTCTCCCTGACATTTTCCTTCTCTCTCTGACATTTCCTCCTTCTTTCTCTCCCTGACATATCCCCCTTCTCCTCATAATCCTCTCCCTGACATTTCCTCCCTTCTTCTCTCCCTGACATTTCCCCCTTCTTCTCTCCCTGACATTTCCCCCTTCTTCTCTCCCTGACATTTCCCCCCTTCTTCTCTCCCTGACATTTCCCCCCTTCTTCTCTCCCTGACATTTTCCCCTTCTCTCCCTGACATTTCCCCCCTTCTTCTCTCCCTGACATTTCCCCCTTCTTCTTTCTCCCTCCCTGACATTTCCCCTCTCCCCTGACATTTCCTTCTTCTCCCTGACATTTCCTCCTTCCCTTCTTCTCCCCCTGACATATCCCCTTCTTCTTCTCTCCCTCTGACATATCCTCCTTCTTCCTCTCCCTGACATTTCCTTCTTCTCTCCCCTGACATTTCCTTCTCCCTCCCTTGACATATCCCCCCTTCTTCTCTCCCTGACATTTCTTCTCCCTTCTTCTTCTCTCCTGACATTTCCCTTCTTCTCTCCCCTGACATTTCCTCCTTCTTCCTCCCCTGACATTTCCTCCTTCTTCTCTCCTGACATTTCCCCTTCTTCTCTCCTGACATTTCCTTCCTCTCCCTGACATTTCCCCTCATTTTCCTCCCTGACATTTCCCCTTCTTCTCCCTGACATATCCCCCTTCTTCTCTCCCTGACATTTTCCCCTTCTTCCTGACATTTCCCTTCTTCTCTCCTCGACATTTTCCCTTCTTCTCTCCCTGACATTTCCCTTTCTCCTTGACATTTCCCCCTTCTTCTCTCCCTGACATT
>NC_088212.1:81114370-81123269 GCF_036934945.1 Oncorhynchus masou masou | reverse complement strand
GCACCCGCACCATCACACCTCCTCGTCCATGTTTCACGGTGGGAACCACACATGCATCATCTGTTCACCTACTCTACACCTATTTCCCAGATTGACTGACCTTCATGTTAAAGTAATGATGGACTGTCATTTCTCTTTGCTTATTTGAGCTGTTCTTGCCATAACACGGACTTGGTCGTTTACCAAATAGGGCTATCTTCTGTATACCAACCCTACCTTGTCACAACACAACGGATTGGCTCAAACGCATTAAGAAGGAAAGAAATTCCACAAATTAACTTTTAATAAGGCACACCTGTTCATTGAAATGCATTCCAGGTGAGTACCTCATGAATTTGGTTGAGAGAATGCCAAGAGTGTGCAAAGCTGTCATCAAGGAGAAGGGTGTCTACTTTGAAGAATCTCAAATATCAACCATTTTAGTTACTATGTGATTCCCTTGGTGTTATTTCATAGTTTTGATTTCTTCCCTATTATTTTACATGAAAATATTAAAAAATAAATAAAAACCCTTGAATGAGTAGGTGTTTCCAAACTTTTGACTGGTACTGTACATATGAAATACACGTTTGAGTCTAACATCAGTATTGAAGGAAATTACATGAGTCTGGATTCAGGTGCTGGAATTCCAACTGTTTATTTTCTACTTTTTAGTGACTACAGAAAATGTTACATTTTAACACTGAAAATCCAAGGCTGGATGACATCATCACTTGCTTCTCTTTATTATTTTTATTCCAATTGTTGTTTTGTTTAGCAAACACAGCAGATGATGTTGCACAGCACTGAGCGAGCAGTAGCAAAACCAAGAATATTAGAACCTAAATGATTAAACCAACCACGCTATGAGATACTGTGGCCCATGAGGACAGTGTCTTGGAGTACGAGTGCTGATCTAGGGGAAGGTGACCCCACTTATTTACTAGGATTCAACGGGAACAAATGACTGAATTACTGGGTTCTCTTTGGAAATAAATGTCAGCGAGTTGGTTTCGGTATTTTTTGTTGTTCAACAAAAGCTTCCAGAGCTCTTTATAAAATACGAATAATCTTTGGAAGAGGCCCCAAGTAACGATGCATAATTCCAGGAACTTTAAATAATGTTTTTCCAGAAGTCCTGGTTGGAGGATTCTGGATTTCCTGCTTTATTTCCTCCAGATTCCGGGTTTCCTCCAACTGTGATTTCAGGTAAACCAGGGAACCCTGCCCCCAGTGAGGGCCTCAGCCCCTTTATTGTTTTAGTGTTTTCACATTCAAAAGGACCACTACTTCTTCAGGGAATAGGGTACCACCTCAGATTTGCCCAAACGTCTGATTGTCTCAGGCGCTGCAGTACTATGATGAGACTCAGCCTGATTAGGGACACAGTAACACACACAGTAACACACATATATGGAAGCACACAGAGACACACAGACAGACAAATGTACACACACAGGCATGGTGCATGCACATGCACACACACACACACACACACACACACACACACACACACACACACACACACACACACACACACACACACACACACACACACACACACACACACACACACACACACACACACACACAGCCTGTCTAGTTCAACCATGTAACTACTGTCGTCTGCATGGCTATTCCCATTGAACTGTATGGCCCGTGGAGATTGAATGGAAGAGAAAGTAACAGAAGGCTGAAAGCTAAAAGATCTAGACTCCACTTATCTGTGTCAGGATCCACTGTAACAGGGCCTGTTGTAATAAGGACTGCTACTACTGAGAAATAAGATGAGCATCAAGCTGCTAAACTGAGTTCACTGACCACACACACACACACACACACACACACACACACACACACACACACACACACACACACACACACAGAGAGAGAGACCAGGTAAGTGCTGTCCCACCCATATACACACACAAGTTTCTTTGTAGGTTTATTAGACTTTGCTCATTGTCATTACACGAGTTTGCACCAAACAACAGACACTGTGTGGAGCCCAGACCCCATCCATCCCATCGCTAACCCCCCCAACTCCACCCACCTCACTGTCAGACAGTAAAGTGACTCAGATCAGTCCTTAGGGACCAACTGTTTTATATATCTGATGTATTCCAGCTCTAACTCACCTGATTCAACTCGTCACGGGCTTCATGATTAGTTGACTTAGTTGAAAGAGGAGTGCAAGTGTTGGAATAGACCTAATATGTGAAATGATTGGTGGTCTGATACCTGATTCACACATTTGTAACCAGGCCACCACAGTACAGCTCAGCTTGGCCCTATAGTATGAATCAGGCACCAGAGGACTGGGTTGAGCAACACTGAGAGGACTTGCAGCCCTGGTTTAGTTTAAAACATCACTTCAGATTGTACATTTAAACAGGAGATTCCCTACACGGCTGAGTAACCTTGACTACAGAAGCCCCCGGCCTACAGCCTTCTACTAACATCTATACCCGTGCTGCGAATGGCAAATCAAAACTCAACATCTCTTAAACTCACAAATGCCAGTGCTTTTTCAAACGTTTTAATTCACTTATTTTTCATTTTTTTCTCCACTTTTTGGTTTGTTTTAGAAATCTTTGGATGCTCATTATTATTTATTAATACCCATAAAATAAAATAAAAAAAATGAAAAGTCAAAAGAATAGAAAACACATTACACACTGCTGCTTTTTTGACAGCTGTTGAGCGAAGTACGTACCAACTGTAGAACGTCTGTATATGAAATGACACCCTGTATAGTGCACTAGTTTTGAACAGAGCCATAGGGTTGGGTTAGTAGAGATATGAAATGACACCCTGTATAGTGCACTAGTTTAGAACAGAGCCATAGGGTTGGGTTAGTAGAGATATGAAATGACACCCTGTACTAGTGCACTAGTTTAGAACAGAGCCATAGGGTTGGGTTAGTAGAGATATGAAATGACACCCTGTATAGTGCACTAGTTTTGAACAGAGCCATAGGGTTGGGTTAGTAGAGATATGAAATGACACCCTGTATAGTGCACTAGTTTTGAACAGAGCCATAGGGTTGGGTTAGTAGAGATATGAAATGACACCCTGTATAGTGCACTAGTTTTGAACAGAGCCATAGGGTTGGGTTAGTAGAGATATGAAATGAAAATATCCCCTCGTCAAAATCCTGACTTTCAATATTGTCCTGATCACATCCTGGATTAGCCATAGGGTTCTGTCAGAAGTAATGCACTACATAGAAGATAGGGATGTAGTGACAGACATGTGTCGGCCCGTTGTCAGGACAATGGTCTCTGGCAGTGTTCAGAACACATGTTGAAGTGACAGAGCTGTGATACACGAGAAGAAGAACACAAACCCACTCCTTCATCTGATCTAAGCAGGAGAATGTTCTAAGTCTGTGAGACAAAACTGAATGTTCATTTGTTTTGTTTTTGTTTGTTTCTCTCAAAAAACCTACTATGTACAAATCTAGATGTTCTACAAAGGCATAAATTAAAGCAGTGGTTAAGCAATAATAAAAACACAATTCCATTAAAATCAAATCATCACAACACAGAAGACGAGAAAAGGAAAAACATATGAACACATTATCACAGCAGTTGTTGGTTTTACCTGTAAAAAACAATAGTCTACCATCATTATAATATCGGAATAAGGACCCAACGTCTGGTAACAAAATAATACACTTCATCTCTTCATCCAGACAAGTTTCAAACCTCAAGACCCTGAAACTTGTCCTCCGCGACCTTGAACAGGACACTTCTGCCAAAAAAACATCAAAAATAAATAAGAACCATAAATATTTTAAAAAGAAGTAACAATAACAACATTAGTTACCAAACTAGTTGAGTTCTGCCTGACCCACTTTGACAATCTCTCTCCACAGAACCACAGAGTTCTCACTATGAGGTATTCAGAGACAAACACGGCCAGAGTGCTGGGCCTTCCTTCAAAGGGGAGGAGAGAGGATGGGAGGAGAGTGGGAGGGAGGGGGGCAGGGGAGACAGAAGAAGAAGAAGAGCTTTGGTATATCAGCAGGAGTGGAGATCAGAAATTCCTTTGGTATGTTTTCATTGCATGGTTGAGCTGGCGAAAGCACCACTTGTGAGAGAGAGCGAGAGAAAGAGAGAGAGCGAGCGAGAGAGAGCGATAAGGATGGAGAGAGTGAGAGATATTCCTTTAGTCTTCAGTAGTGGCCCGTCTCTACAGGCTGAGGTTTTCAAAGAGTAAAAGGTCAAAGGTCATAGAGAGGTCAACAGTGGTTTAACACTTTGGTTCAAGCAAGGCACTCGTTTCCTGGGAGTTTAGAGGTTTCCAACATGTCTGTATAGAATGGTGTCAACATGTAATTTTAGAATGTTCAATGTTGCCAACATATGATTCTAGAACGTTGTGAACATATAATTCAAGAACGTTTTCAACATGTCTGTCAAAAATGTTGTCAACATTCTAGAACCTTGTCAACATGTCATTCTCGAACGTTTGTCAACCTCTGTCTAAAACGTTGTCAACATCATTCTAGAATTTTGTCAACATTTCATTCTAGAACATTGTTAATATGTATGTCTAGAGTGTTGTCAACATCTTTGTTGTTTTGGTAACATAGTCTACAGCTTCAGTATCATGTCTACCTATAGCTTTATAAGTAGAGAGCAGAGATGTTGAGAGACCAAGCAGAGCAGAGGGAGGGGAGGAGGACGAAAGGAGAGGAGGGGGTAAGGATAAGGAAATACAGTAAACCTTCTATCCCCATCACTCATGTCGGCCGTGCAATGACAAAATCTTTGGTTATCTTTGGTATCATCAAAGTGATAGAAATCACAATGGAAATTGAGTGAGGTAGCATCTTTGGTTCACACTAGAAAATATCAGTAGGTCTTAACACATTTAGAGATTTCTTTATCCTCTTCTTTGTTGTTTTCTGTTCGACGTGAGGAAGCAGCTCTCGCTTGGCTTTGCTTCATTTAACATAATACTCATTAACATGGAGAGGAGCTACAGTAACCCACAGACAGAGGCAGAGATACTCCCAGCCCATAGACTGGTACCCCAGACATGGAGAGGAGCAAAGGAGCGAACCAAGCCCTAGACAGTAAACTCCACACAATTTGACTCATACTTTGTGAAAGCAAGTCACTGTAGTGCTTTCTTCCTGGTGCTGACATGCATAGCATCCATCTATACCCACTGAGGTGAGATGGAGGGAGAAGAGGAGAGGAGAGCCGGAATGATGGAGTAGAGGAATGGAGGGAGAGGAGAGATACTGGGTGAGGAAGAGAGGAGGAGAAATGGTAGTGGTGTAAAGTGCTTAAGTAAAAATACTTTAAATTAGTTGTTTGGGTATCTGTACTTTACCTTACTATTTAGATTTTTGACAACTTCTACTTTTACTTCAATACATTCCTAAAGAAAATAATGTACCTTTTACTCCAATATCTTCCCTGACACCCACAAGTACTCATTACATTTTGAATGCTTATCAGGACAGGAAAATGGTTCAATTCCCGCACTTATAATGAGAATATCCCCGGTCACCCCTACTCCCTCTGATTTAGTGGACTCATTAAACACACATGCTTCGTTTGTAAATGATGTCTGAGTGTTGCAGTGTGCCCCTGGCTATCCGTCAATAATAAAGAAAAGGAAATGATGCCGTCCGGTTTGCTTAATATAAGGAATTTGAAATTATTTCTACTTTCACATATTTTAACAATTACATTTACTTTTGATACTTAAGTATATTTAAAAACCAAATACTTTTAGACTTTTACTCAAGTAGTATTTTACTGGGTGACTTTCATTTTGACTTAAGTCCTTTTCTATTAAGGTATCTTTAAATTTTTAAAGTATGATAATTGGATACTTTTTCCACCACTAAGAGATAGAGGAAGATAGGAGAGATAGAGGGATAGGAGGAGAGGAGAGTGTTAACAGTCACACTCAGGTCTTTAAAAATACTCTTTACAACATCAGCTACAAAATAAAAGACATTATTCTTTGGTTGTACTTCTTGCTGTGATTCTGTCAAAGTGATTTGGTATTATAACTGCATACAGTCTAGGCTACCTGCCCTGGAGTGGAGAAAGCTTTGGTTTTCATTTTTACTGTTTCAACAGTACAGGAAGAAAGCACTACGGAATGGGTCAAGGGTTATGGGTCATGGTTAGCAGCTCCTACTGGGGCGATTTCCCCCCTCCCCTGTCTGCTCTTCCAGTGCAGGAGGTAGAAGTCACCCCTAATCACTGATCCCAGGTCAGAAACAATATTTATTTCATCCTTCTAATGGTTACTGATAGGATTGGGGGCAAGGTAATCTGAACCTAGATTAGTTTATGGCAGCTTCTACCTGGAGTGTCTGGGGTGTACTGACGGACAGAAAACTGTGACCAATCAAATGTCTGTTTGACCTGACGGAAAGATACTCTGACCAATCCAAACGGCTGCTGAACATTCCAGTGGCACCTGTAAGATTCCTCCTCAAAGCTGATTGAACCGTCCCACAGGATCTCGGTCCACTGGTCAGAACCCACTGATTAAACAGGCTGATTAAACGTCCATCCAGAGGCCCTCCCTCAAACCGACCAGTCAGATCAAAGATAAGGACAGTGGGCAGGAGGTATGAAAGCTGTGAGATCAGTGATTGGGTAAAATGCCAGAACAGAGTTTTTAAAGCAGGTCAAAACAAGTCTTTGGTTTTTGTTTTCTTTGGACACTATAAATAGCAGCAGGAGTAGGCTTAAGGTCAAAACGCCATGTTTGGGTATTTTCCTTAGTTTCTCATGGTTTCTACATTGTAAAGCTTTTCCACCGAGGTTGAGTCTGTCAGTCTGTCTCCCCATACACAGTAAAAAATCTTGACTGCCTCAAACTAGAAAAAAATAAGTCTCCACGCTAACTAAAAACATTAACACCATATCTAATATAAAATGTAGTCAACTCAACACTTGATTACCTGAGATGACATAATTCAAAATTGTAAGTCAGCGTGGCAACTTATTTTTTCCAAGTTAAATCAACTCAAAACTGTGCCTGCTCTCCCCTCTCCAGTCCCTCCTCCTCAGGCTTTGCTGCAGGTGGAGACGGAGAATTAGCAGGTGGGTGGAGCCTCCGTTTTCGTCGAGCCACTTGTCAGGCTACGTCGCCGTGCGTTCATGAAGAAATTTGGTGGTGGTCAGCTCAGGCCCAGCTGCTGGCTGATGGTGATCTGAAGCTCCTTGGACGGACGCTTATTCTCCTTGAAGATGGCGTGGAGGGTCCTTCTCTGTACGTCGGTAAACACCAGCCGAGGCTTCTTGGAGTGGCCACCATTACCATTGTGGTTGCTGCCGCTGTGATTTCCGCCGCTGCTGCCACCGCTGCCGCCACGGTCACCACCAACTTTACAGAGGCCATGGTCCTGCTCCTTGCGCTTACACGCTAAGGGTGGGAGAGAAAGAGAGATGTTATAACAAACTACATCATACCAGCATTAACACAGTATACAACACTGTATAACAACAATAGGCTACAGCACACAATCATCTATACCGTGGAATATAACACACATACACGGGTAGCCTCATAATAACCTACATTGGAGCTCACAGCTGAAAACAATTGCCGCTGACCGTGGTGCTGAAGCACACGGTAAATCGGCCTCTCCCTGCATATCGAGACTTTACCAATAGAGGGCAGTAGTGAGCTGGCAAACAGCTGTAGCAGCGCTGAATTTGACCAAAAACCATTCATTCTACTTAGCTGGAGGACATCGGTTTGACAGTCACTTTCCCAGATAGATTATTAAATATAGATCTTAGACCATCTTTTCTAGGACCAAGGATATTTCACCACCATCTTACAAATATATGCAAAACAAGCAAGATGGATCTGCATGCCAGGTGCGTGTTGTTAATGTGTGATATTCGAGTCTATGAAATTAACTAATCACAGAAAGGTCTGTGTGTGTTCTGTGATAGCAGCAGTATTAGCCTAGTTAGGTAGAGACACCCCTAGATAACCATTAACAGAGAGCTACCGCTCCGTGTGGAGTTGAGTTGGCATCCTATCTGCTCTGTGTGTGTGTGAAGCTTTATCCTATCTGCTGCGCTATAAATCAACGTGCTGAAGGCCACAGTGACACCCCAGCAGCCACCGCGCGGAGCTGACAGACAGGTAGTCGGACAGGTTGGGAGCTTTCCCAGGCTCGTTATCACCCTTGTCCCCCCCCCCCACACACACAGCTCTGCCCGTCTGACAATCATTAAGCAGATAACTCCACACTGAGGTAGCCTAGCAATGGCGTGACTACACACACTCGTGTACCAGCAGCAGCGGTGTATGTGTGTGTTTTGTCTATGTTTAAAATAAATAAATAAAATATATGATTAGCCCCTTTTCCGAATACAAGAGCCGATTCACTCAGTTTGACAAGTTTTTTTAGTTAGGCTTATTCCAAATATGTTCAATAACATGCTATTTTGGGGCGGCAGTTGGCCTATTGGTTAGAGCGTTGTACTACTAACCGAAAGGCTGTATGATCGAATCCCCGAGCTGGCAAGGTAAAAATCTGACATTCTCCCCCTGAACAAGGCAGTTAACCCACTGCTAGGCCATCATTGAAAATAATAATTTGTTCTTAACTGACTTGCCTAGTTAAATATAGGTTCAAATACTAAAGCACAAACTTCCCAAACAGGAATATAATATGCTTAAAGTTTATCGAATTTCTAACGATCAAAATGATAATGTCAGAATCAACGCTTGAGATAAATTATCGACAGGTGCAATATCAGGTCTTAACTTTTACAATTGCTTTAAGAAAACACATTTTTCTGTATTTGCTGCAAAATTAATATAAGCCTGGTTAATTGATGAGTGTGAGAGGGAGTGTATAGGTCTAGAATTTACAAGTATACACGCAACTTCTCAACAACATCGTGCCAAAAGG
>NC_088212.1:81014647-81113870 GCF_036934945.1 Oncorhynchus masou masou | reverse complement strand
GTCCCTGTTGTCTGGGACACCTTGGTAACTTCCCCTGAGACCGGACCTGCTGTCTCAGGTTGGGGGGACT
The DNA here is from genome assembly GCF_036934945.1 of Oncorhynchus masou masou. Classification (NCBI taxonomy): domain Eukaryota; kingdom Metazoa; phylum Chordata; class Actinopteri; order Salmoniformes; family Salmonidae; genus Oncorhynchus; species Oncorhynchus masou. Next base: position 81,113,800 of record NC_088212.1, on the reverse strand, counting down.
CTGTGACATCCGAGGCCACACCGCCTCAGTCTGTGGGCTTGGCCACTGAACGGCACCAATGGTCTATGTTAGGACTACAGGAGAGTGTAATGAACACCATGCAGAGGGCAAGGGCGCTGGTTATAACCACAGCATACCAGTTTCGCTGGCGGTTGTCCTGCTCTTGGTGCACTGGTATTGAGGTTGTGCCCGAGTCATGCGGGGTGCAGTATGTCTTCCAATACATGCAGTCTCGTTTGGATGAGGGCTTGGCGGCCTCCACACAGAGGGTATTTGGCCGCTATATCTGCCTGTCATTCGGGGTGGATGGACAAGCCAGTGGGGCGCCATCTCTTGGTCTCCAGGTTTATGAAGGGGGTTCGTTGCCGGAGTCCAGTTAGGACCCGCTCAACAGCAAGCTGGGATCTAGATGTGGTGTTGGCAACTTTGGCAAAGCCACCTTTTGAACAGTTGGAGTCTGCCTCACTGCAACACCTCTCTATGAAGGTGGTTTTCTTGGTACCGATTACTTCCATGAAGAGGGTGGGTGAGCTCCATGCTCTTTCGGTAAGTTCTGAGTGCTACCGGATGGACCCTCTCCACCCCAGCCCTTCATTCCTCCCGAAGGTTCTGTCAGACAGGCATGTGAACATCTCTTTTTATCCCGTCTCCTTACGACCCTCCCGGCAGTGGCGGGATGAGTCTGGACCTCCCTCCGGCATGCTGTGCCCTGTGAGAACAGACCAGCTCTTTGTCTCACTGGATCATGGGCACGATTACGACAACATACCGCCTGGCTGGCAGGCCAGTGCTGGGATCTGTGGTGGCACATTCAACACGAGATGTGGCTGTGTCCTGGGCTCTACTGAGAGGAGTGCCCCTTGCTGATATCTGTGCTGCGCCCAGCTGGGCTTCCTCTTGCACCTTTGCTAGGTACTATCGGGTAAATGTGGCACCTCCCTCTACAGTTGGTTCAGCGGTCCTGGGCATCGCCTCCCCGTTCGGGGACTGTGCCGGGACCCCCCTCCACATTGACGGCCCCTGTGTTTCGGTCCCGCGCTGGGACTTTGCCGCTGGCTGGCCAGGTCCCTCTAGCACCGACTAATCTGTTACGGGTATACCAGTATATTGTAGTGATCCAATATAGTGAAACATAACAAAGGTTACGTATGTAACCACAGTTATGTGAACTACATGGATCACTCAAATCCTCTACGGTGCTAGAGGCGCCTCAAAAATGATGTAGAGAAAACGTGTGTAGCGGCCATGGGGACTATATATAGAGGCAGACCCCAGCCGTGACACAGGTGTACACAGGAGTAAATCCTCACCTCGGATGAATCCCTCCGCCGCGGAGTGATACCAATATATTAGAGTGATCCATATAGTTCACATAACCGTGGTTACATAAGTAACCTTCGTTCAGCTGGATGCAAAGTTTAGAACTGTCAGCTAGAAATATCCAATGTAAAACAAACGTGCATGGCTGACTTGTAGAATACGGAATAACGTCAGCTCTATTTGTGATATTTCTATCTACGTTTGCATACTGAACATGGTCATGGATGCAAAAAGGGGACAAAAATCTCAAAACAAATCGCGGTGACGTAAACGGGGCCCGTGGCGTCACCACTTGTATCAGCATCATTCCTCTCTCCTCCGTACCCAAACCGAATCCCAGTCTCGAGATCAAATAAACAGCATTTATAAAACACAATAACAAACATCACTGTGCAGGTTGACAAAATAACATGATTTATGTAGGTCAAAAAAATCACCATTCTCCATCGTTACCAGTGCGATGCTATATGTATACTAAAATAAAAATCGTATTTTTAAAAGTGCATCAACCGCGACCTGACATTAAGCCGAATAATAAAACATTTAAATTGACGGTCATTCTGAGCGGGGGGCTATGAAGGGCAGAGACAGAGGCCGAATCGCAGAACCCATAGCCTCGGCGCTTTGTCAGCTGAGCTGCCTCTGCTGCACCCATTTTAACCCAGCAGAGAGCTAAATATAGAAGGCGCCTTCACTCAGTCATAGGCTACTGCATGTCAACCTATATGTAGTGTATTGCTGTAGGACCCTGCTTCAAACACTTTTCATACGTTCAAAAAACCACGCACTGGTTTGAAAATCACCTCCTGTGCGTTGTTCGAGGCTTTGTGACCTGTCAATCTCGATGTTTGGTTTAAAGACTTGTCTCTCATTCATTCCCGCCATCAACGAAGGAATGATTACAAACAAGCTCTTTGCTTTGTTCTCATTAAAAAAGCGCTGCAGAAACGCTATAAACGCACAAGGCAAAGCAAATACCGATTACGTTGGTTCTATTACCTTTGTGTACAGCTCTGACGCTGCCATACTGGTGGAGCTGTCGTGTCCTTTTTCCATGAATCTCAGCAGCTCGATTTGAACATCAGTAGTTCGCCGCTCCGTTTTTTCCTCGCAGTTAATAAAAGTCCCTCCAGGTTTTAGGCTACTCTCTTTTTAGTGTACAACACCTAGCGCCATCATACCTAGAAAACCTCAATATTTTGGCATCTCTCGGAGCATTGTGGGAATTGATGATGGATAAAATGATTCAGTAAAACGCGGTTGTTGCCATGGGCTCGGAAACATGGCTAAACAGCGCTCCGCTGTGGCCAAGAGGCGACATCGCTGGTTAGAAGCCTGCTTGTCAGATCCCTTTGCAAAACGTTAAGTCTGTTTACTATATGAGCCAAACGGAAGCAAACAGAACGAAACGGGGAGGAACCTACCTCAATTTGTTCAACAGAAACTCATGTTCGAAGCCAAACGTTTTCCGTTTGGATTGCAACAGACTAAACTTTTTTCAACAGAATCCGACTAATGAATACAACCCTGGTTGCCATGTGCCATAGGCCTGATAATTTAGCCCTCTTCGTCCCAAATGGGACATAAAACTGCAACAATCTTCTTCTACTAGGGTCTGTCAGTCTTCGGCCAGAGCTTGCGTGTTTTAAGTGGGAGATAAATCCAGATTATTTATATACATTTTGATCTTGGTGCTTCAGCTCTGCTGGTGTCATCCCTCATCTAATACTAACTGGCCTCTACATTTTCATACAGAATTCCTTTGTATACAATCCTTCATAGATTGTATGACCTGTCAATGCATGGAGTCAGTCATCAAACACCCAACAGCCATTTGTGCAAAACTATTTTATTTACAAAACAAAATGGCACAAAGTGACAGGGGGGGTTGTGGATGGGGGCAGTCATATACACACACCTTAACTATTCAGTCCTTCAGCTTCAGACCCTTGATGACCACACCCCCATTAGTGGATTGGCCTGTGCATATATACAGTAGAGCACTATATAGGGAATAGGGTGTGACTGAGATCTGTAAAGATATGTTGGCCAAAGGGGGTAGGTGTGTATGAGGGAGTGTGTGTGAGAGAAAGAAGGAGAGTGGGAATGAGTGTGTATATGTGAGAGAGTTGGGGTGTAGAGGAGTGTGTCTGTGTGTGAGAGATGAATGAGTGTGTGTGAGGCCAAAACATTTGGAGCTAAATGAAGATGTCTTTAGCACCCCGGTCACATCATCCAGCTGTTACATCTACATTCACCACTGGAGGCTGCTGAGGGGAGGACGGCTCATAATGGATGGAACAGAGTAAAGGGAATGGCATCAAACACATGAAAACCATGTGTTTGATACCATTCTACTCCAGCCATTACCACAAGCACATCCTCCCCAACTAAAGGGGCCACCAAAAACCTGTGACATTCACCCCTCCCTCTGGTCTGAAACCAGAGGTTACAAATAGGGTCAAGAGTTTTTCCTGGTCAGGAGGTTTCATGGGGCCATACATGTTGGTGCTTTTCCATTGAGACTTACTCACACTAGTGGGTCATCAGTGTTTTAATGTAAAGCTCGAGTGTAATCAGGAGGTTGATGCTAAAGACTTGGGGCAGGCAGAATCAACAACCTCCATATCATTCTTGACAGTAGCTTTGTGAGAAGGTGTTAAAGTTCATAGTTAGCCATGGGCTGGGCTTGGCTCCAAGTCAGAACAGGTCCACTGGAGCCATGGCCCAGTGAGACACGGGTGCCGACCCGGGTAGATGGAAACAGAAAAGTCTGAGTATTTTGGTAAAACACTGGGGTAAATCCTCATTGGAAACTCACCAATAGTGCACTACTTTTGACTAGAGTCCTATGTGGCAGTGGGTGTAATGTAGTTCACTACACAGAAAGAAGGGTATGATTGGAGATTCCCTATAAAATGCACTACTTCTCACCACCAGAGCCCCTTTGGACCCTGTTTAAAAGTGGTGCACTATGTAATGAATTAGGTTGCCATTTGTGACAAAAAGGTAGCCTTTAAAACAGAACAGCAGCAGTGAGAGGTTCTGGCCAGTCATTATCAAGGTTATATTCAATCACTCAAGCACATTAGAGCATAATTTAGATGACGACATAACACCAACGTGTTTGGTAAATCATAATATTCTATGTTAAAACATTCTAAAAGGCTGACTTCAGCCTCACTCCTCTCCAACACAACTAGAAATATTTACACAATCAGCTAACAGGACTGGAGACGACATTCAATCCTCTGGACCAGAGACCGTCTGCCTGTCCCAAATGGATCACTATGCCCTATGTAGTTTAACCGTTTTGGGCCAGATGGACAAAGGGCAGCCACATAGGGCACTGGTTGATAGTAGTGTACTGCATAGGGAATAGTGTGCCATTTCAGACTCTCTGTGGCTCCGGTCTGGGCCCTCCTCCCTCCTATGTTACAGACTCTCCGGGTGTGCATCCAAAATGGCACGCTATTCCCTAAATACACAAGTGTACAAAACATTATGAACACCTGCTCTTTCCATGATAGACTGATCAGGTGAATGCTATGATTCCTTATTGATGTCACTTGTTAAATCCAATTCAAATCAGTGTAGATGAATGATTAGAGACCGGTTAAAGAAGGATTGTGGAGACTTGAGACAGATTCTGTATGTGTGCCATTCAGAGGGAGACAGATTTAGGTGCCTTTGATCGGGATATGGTAGTAGGTGCCAGTTTGAGTGTGTCAAGAACTGCAACACTGCTGGATTTGTCACATTCAACAGTTTCCTGTGTGTCTCAATAATGGTTCACCACCCAAAAGATATCCAGCCAACTTGACAACTGTGAGAAGCATTGGAGTCAACATGAGCCAGCATCCCTGTGGAACGCTTTCGACACCTTGTAGAGTCCATGCCCCAACAAATTGAGGCTGTTCTGAGGGCAAAGGGGGTGCAACTCAATATTAGGAAAGTGTTCCTAATGTTTTGTACACTGTACTTTTGACCAGGGCCCATATAGGGGATAGGGTGTCATCTGGGACACAGAGTTGTGGTCATCTTTAAAGTCTCCTCCTGTAGTGGAGTCATCCCAGTCCTCCCTCTCTCCCCCTTCTACACATCCTCATCCTTGCTTTCAGTGTATTTTTACATGAGAATAGAAAATAAACAAGAACAGAGGGGAGGAAGAGCAGGAAGAAGAGGGAGCCATAACAGAGTGGAAGGTGAGGGGAAGCAGAGAGGACTGGGTGAAGAGGATGAGGGACAGAACCAGGGACAGAACCAGGGACAGGCGGTTAGAGGTGTGTGCCAGTTTGCTGGCCACCGGGGAAGGGTCTCGCTGGGGCAGAAGTAGATGGGGGAGAGGTAGTGAGACAGGAACAGGTGTAGCAGGGTGATTGTTAGGAGTATTGACAGGGTTAGAGACAGGACAGTGTGTGTATCAGCCGGCCAGTTTGCTGGCCACCAGGGAAGGTTTCCTCTGAGGCAGGTCCTGAGGTGTGGGGATATGGTCTCCTGTGATCTCTCCTCCTCCGCTCTTCTCTGACGTGGCTGCAGGAAGCTGCTTGTTCTTCACCTTGGCCTTGGCCATGTTGTAGTCCCCAGAGTCAAAATACTTTTGCTGCAGAGAGAGAATGTTCAACTTAAAACAAGCTGTATTTAAAAAAAAATACATAGTCTAATTGATGCTGAGAGAGAGAACACAACTGTGGGCTTGTGGAGATAGGTTAGGAGAGAAGGTAGGGCAGTAGGTAGGGCTGTGGACTCACCCCCTTGGTCAGGCGTTTGCGTAGCAGGTCGGAGCCTCCAGGTTTGTGCCCCAGGTTTGGGTAGCGAGCCTTCAACTTGGCCTCCTCAACCTTCTCTGGACTGGTCACCTTGTCGTCCATCTCCTGAAACCCAAACAACAATTGAAAGCTTTTCTGTGGCGCAGCTGGCTAAAGGCATTGTCAAGCGTGCGGTCACGTGTTTGCAAGGCATTGTGCCCAGGGTTCGAGCCATTGTACGGACAATGTACCCAAAGCTATGCTAAGCAAGCACACTGTGGTCTGTCACATCATCTCCTGAAAACACCTGCACAACACATACGCCACCCACATGGACAACACATGCGGAGGGAGCAGGGCTGTTACTACTGGTAGGGAAGTCAAGCTTTCAGCCTGCTGTACAGATCCTATGGACGCTCTAGTCTAGAGCGCCTGGTTAAATTGTGCTAAAAACTGCAACGCTGCTGGGTTTTCACACCCAACTGTTTGCCCATGTGAATTAAGAATGGTCCACCACACAAATGACATCCAGCCAACTTGACAACTGTGGGAAGCATTGGAGTCAACATGGGCCACCATCCCTGTGGAATGCTTTCCACACCTTGTAGTCCATACCCCAACGAATTGAGGCTGTTATGAGGGCAAAAGGGGGTGCGACTCAATTTTTGTAAGGTGTTCCTAATGTTCTCACAGATAGTCACAGAGACGTCAGGTTGTCATCTAATTGACAAACTCTGCAAAAAAAAAGAAACGTCCCTTTTTCAGGACCCTGTCTTTCAAAGATAATTCATAAAAATCCAAATAACTTCACAGATCTTCATTATAAAGGGTTTGAAACACCGTTTCCCATGCTTGTTCAATAAACCATAAACAATTAATGAACATGGAGCTGTGGAACGGTCGTTAAGACACTAACAGCTTACAGACGGTAGGCAATCATGGTCACAGTTATGAAAACTTAGGACACTAAAAAGAGGCCTTTCTACGGACTCTGAAAAACACCAAAAGAAAGATGCCCAGGGTCCCTGCTCATCTGCGTGAACGTGCCTTAGGCATGCTACAAGGAGGCATGAGGACTGCAGATGTGGCCAGGGCAATAAATTGCAATGTCCGTACTGTGAGACACCTAAGACAGCGCTACAGGGAGACAGGACGGACACCTGATCGTCCTCGCAGTGGCAGACCACGTGTAACAACACCTGCACAGGATCGGTACAGCTGATCACCACACCTGCGGGACAGGTACAGGATGGCAACAACAACTGCCTGAGTTACACCAGGAATGCACAACCCCTCCATCAGTGCTCAGACTGTCCACAGTACACTGAGAGATGCTGGACTTGTAGCCAACAACGTCACCTATGGGCACAAACCCACTGTCGCAGGACTGGCAAAAAGTGCTCTTCACTGACGAGTCGCGGGCTTCGTCTCACCAGGGGCGATGGTCAGATTTGGGTTTATCATCGAAGGGCTGAGCATTACACTGAGGCCTGTACTCTGGCGAGGGATCGATGTGGAGGGTTGGTCATGGTCTGGGGCGGTGTGTCACAGCATCATTGGACTGAGCTTGTTGTCATTGCAGGCAATCTCAACGCTGTGCGTTACAGGGAAGACATCCTCCTCCCTCATGTGGTACCTTTCCTGTAGGCTCATCCTGAAATGACCCTCCAGCATAACAATACCACCAGCCATACTGCTCGTTCTGTGCATGGTTTCCTTCAAAACATGAATATCAGTGTTCTGCCATGGCCAGCGAAGAGTCCGGATCTCAATCCCATTAAGCAAGACTGGGACCTGTTGGAAATGTCCAGGAACTTGCAGGTGCCTTGGTGGAAGAGTGGGGTAACATCTCACAGCAAGAACTGGCAAATCTGGTGCAGTCCATGAGGAGGAGATGCACTGCAGTACTTAATGCAGCTGGTGGCCACACCAGATACTGACTGTCAATTTGACCCCCCCCCCCCCCTTTGTTCAGGGACACATTATTCAATTTCTGTTAGTCACATGTCTGTGGAACTTGTTCAGTTTATGTATCAGTTGTTGAATCTTGATATGTTCATACAAATATTAACACATGTTAAGTTTGCTGAAAATAAACGCAGTTGACAGTGAGAGGACATTTCTTTTTTTTTTGCTGAGTTTAGCTAGTTAGCTACCTAGCTAAGGACAAAACAACCACTGGCCTACTGTACAGCGAGGGGCGAGTCACTGTTGACAGACAGCCAGACTGCCTTCTTTAGAGTAGACACAGTGGTCAAGCCAATGAAAGCAACATAACTTCACTAACGTTCGATGGCTTTGATGGTGGTGGGCAGTAAGTCATATCACTTGTTGGTTAATGTGGTTAAAACTAGCTGGTTAATGTGCCAATGATGTTTGTTAGCAAGCTGCTAAAATAGACACAAACCGACATATTTAACGTTAACTCGTTAGGTCAATATCCAACAAGCAAGTCAATTAACTAACGTTGGTTATTACTTCAGGAAAAACAACAATTGGGGTATTTGTTCTGCTTGTACTTAATAAATAATCATGACTTGATTAGTTAACGTTGTGGGCAGCTAACGTTAACTGTCGAAGCTAGCTACCGCGTTGATATCCGACCTTAGTTAACGATAGCTTAATATCGAAAATCCCTGCTAGCTACGACTGCAAATAGTTATGGAAAACAACTTGATGTGATACCACTTGGCATTTATTAAGCAAACTGGTATTGTTGATAATCAAGGTTTGCTAGTTAGAAAGGATTAAGGCTAACGACGTTACAGTAGCTAATGTTAGCTAAAAACCTGCCATATCATATGATAGTGTGCATTGCAGTGCAGCTTGACTGTCGTTGGTTAGCAAGTGGTTGTGTTTAAGGCAAATAAACGTACATTCTGGTCATTCACCACCGTCGTCTTTGTCCCCTCAATTTCCTCCGACATTTCAATGTAACCTCGATCCCTGGCAAAGTCGAGAAGTAAACACAATCTGAACTAAATCCTTGCCCTGGCTTCCTCTCCCCATACGAATCCGTCCGACCGTTAACTATCAGCCCGCACAAATATGTCTGCCCGATCTGACGTCATTCTTCAGCAGAGGCGCGCTCATCCATCTTCCTCTAAAAACTGTCGCTTGATATTTGAGCAAGACAAAAGTAGAGCCTTTTGTTGAGCATCAACTTTACTCGACTTAATTCATGCAACCGATATTCACCACAAAAAAAATTTGACATCAAATTTGAAGTGGTGTTTCCCAGTATATTGCATGATGGTAAATGTCGTTTTCTTGCTGTAATGATAATGGACTGCATCAGAAGGCTTTGGTCATCAAGTCCAATGTCATGAAATAAGCTAAATTATACACATTCTTCCTTTGATGGACCATGATCCATAGGTTATATTGAAGGCCAGTGATTGTGGGGGAACTGCCAGAGCTGAACCAGTGACTCTGTGGTTATGGAGCGTGGCCACCACCTGTGCCATGACCTCTTGGCAGTTGAAGCCTGCAGCAGTAGGCCTACACTAAGAAAGAAGGGTCAGGTTACATATATTAGTGATTTTCAGACAGAAAAAGTGTTATTTAATTGACAAGGATTTGAATGTGGCTCCTCAGTGTGTATTTTGTCTTCTCCACAGGCCACTTGATCATGTACATCTGACCCCAGGACCAACCTGCTATGACCAATGAGGACTTACAGTCATTTTATACCACTGTAGAAATACTGACTCATTTTCATATCATCTTTATCATATGTATAAGGACATGATATGTTTTACATCAGTCGACATGACATGGACCTCAGTTGTTCCAAAACACTCAAAATAAAAGGCACACAGACACAATGCAGCTTTCAAGATTGCTTTAAGATATATTTTCAGATCTGAGTTAATGTCAAAAATACACATTATGATTTACAGAGTTTTGCACTAGATCCTAATGCTGAGGATGATAGATGTCACATAAGCAGTAACTGAAATATTCATTTAAATATTAAATAACTGATGGTAAACAAAGAAAATTATGTAAACACTAAACACTACATGTTACTCTCTATTGCAACACTTTAAAGATTTGTTTTTGTAACAGTACAAAAAAAACTGAATATTACTCCTTTTGATTTCCAGTCGTGGAAATATACAGTGCGCTTTTTCAATGTCGTCTTGTAATTTTCTCAGTCTCTTGATTGCTTGTTCTGGTCAGTCAGTGGTCCATGGTCGCTAACGTGTTTTTGATGTGTGTTTTAGCATGTCTTTAATACATTTTCTACATGTATAAGTACGTGTTTGAGCGTCACAGAAAACAGCAGGGTTCTGTAGGGCCAGGAGTTGTTCATGGTCAGCAAAATCTCCAGGCCTTAGGTATCTGGGACGAAGCCTGTCTGGACTGTTCCACACGAGAACGCTCTGAGCCCAGCTCTCTGGGTGTGCGTGTATACGTCAGTGTAGTTAGAGGAGTGTGTGTGTGTGTCAGTGCAGATAGAGGAGTGTGTGTGTGTGTGTCAGTGCAGATAGAGGAGTGTGTGTGTGTGTGTGTGTGTCAGCAGCGCGGGGAGAAGGCTGGGTCAGCTGGGGACTCTGTGTAGGACTTGAGTTCGTAGGCCGCTCCACTGTCTACCTCCATAGACTTCCTACTGAAAAGCAGTCTGATATCCCTGTGGAGGTACACTTTACCTGACCTGGAGGTCTGGAACCTGGATTGGGGGGGAGGTGTGAAGAAAGAGCTAGATTAGTGCCAGTACAATGTTTTCCTGTTCAGTTTGGTCTTCTGTCCAGTCTTGACTAACAGGGCATCTATTTGACTGACAGGTGAGATGTGATTGACAGGTCAGCTGAGCCAGGCGTCTTTCTTACCTCAGGTGAATGAGGTAGCGCAGGATGCGTTCCTGGCCGAGGGAGAGGGCTTTCCTGCTGCTGCCGGGTGTGTGTGTGTTGTCTGGGCTGCTGTGTTTGTGTGAATGTGTGCTGTCCCGTCGAACGGGGACAGAAAAGGTCCTCTGACGGAGGAAGGTCTGGTGGCCGGCAGGCATGGCTCTCAGGTCATACACCACCACAAACATCTTCACCACCGTCTTATTGGGGTTAAATAAGGTCTGGGAGAGAGAGAGGGCAAGAGAGAGAGAGCGAGAGAGAGAGAGAGAGAGAGGGCAAGAGAGAGAGAGAGAGAGAGGGCAAGAGAGAGAGAGAGAGAGAGAGAGAGGGCAAGAGAGAGAGAGAGAGAGAGAGAGAGAGGGCAGAGAGAGAGAGAGAGAGAGAGGGCAAGAGAGAAAAAGAGGAGCAAGAGAGAGAAAAGAGAGAGAGAGAGATAGAGGGCAAGAGAGAGAGAGAGAGAGAGAGGGAGGGCAAGAGAGAGAGAGAGAGGGAGAGAGAGGGCAGGAGAGAGAGAAAGTGGGCGGGAGAGAGGGCAGGAGAGAGAGAAAGTGGGCGGGAGAGAGCGAGAGAGAGGGCAGGAGAGAGAGAGAAAGTGGGTGGGAGAGAGAGAGAGAGCAGAGGAGAGAGAGAAAGTGGGCGGGAGAGAGGAAAAGAGAAGGGGTTAACACACTACAGTAGTGTACTTCTCTCTGTCCCCACTTAAGGTCTCCCTCTCCTAACTCTGCTGGAACGGGAGCATCTTTCCTTTGTTCTCTCTGTCTGGAGTTATTATGTCAGCAACAGTGACACGCATGCACACACATTTAAACAAAAGTCTTCCATGTGTATAATCCACAGAGAGAAAATCTGTCCTCACCACTTGAATGGTTCCTGATGGAGGGACGCGGTAGCCCCGTTTACCCAAAGTCTCCAGGTTGATGACTCCCTGTAGCAAAAACAACACACACTATTAATATTGATCTGCACTGTGAGCAGTAAGTGTGTGCATATATATATATATATATATATATATTATATATAACAGAAATATAAAACACAACATGTAAAGTGTTTTACCCCATGTTCCATGAGCTGAAATAAAATAATTCAGAAATTTTCCAGACACAGAAAGCTAATTTCTCTCAAATCTTGCGCACAAATTTGTGTACATCCCTGTTAGTGAGCATTTCTCCTTTTCCATGATAATCCATTCACCTGACATGTGTGGCATATCAAGAAGCTGATTAAAAATAATGATTATTACACAGGTGGACCTTGTGCTGGGGACAATAAAAGGCCACTAAAATGTGCAGTTTTGTCACACAACACAATGCCACAGATGTCTGACTGCAGGAATGTCCACCAGAGCTGCTGCCAGAGAATTAAAAATGAATTTCGCTCCCATAAGCCTCCTCCAACGTCATTTTAGAGAATTTGGCAGTAAGTCCAACCGGCCTCACAACCACAGACTATGTGTATGGTGGTTGTGTAGGTGAGCGGTTTGCTGATGTCAATGTTGTGAACAGTGTGCCCCATGGTGGTGGGGTTATGGTATGGACAGACATAAGCGACCGACAACGAACACAATTGGATGTTATCAATGGCAAATTTGAATGCACAGAGATATCATGACGAGATCCTGAGACTTATTGTTGTGCCATTCATCTCATGTTTCAGCATGATAATGCACGGCCCCATGTCGCAAGGATCTGTACACAACTCCTGGAAGCTGAAAATGTCCCAGTTCTTCCATGGCCTGCATACTCACCAGACATGTCACCCATCGAGCATGTTTGGGAGGCTCTGGATCAACGTGTACAAGAGCGTGTTCCAGTTCCCGCCAATATCCAGCACCTTTGCACAACCATTGTAGAGGTGTGGGACAACATTCCACAGGCCACAATCAACGGCCTGATTAACTCTATGTGAAGGAGATGTGTCGCTGCATGAGGCAAATGGTGGTCACACCAGATACTGACTGCTTTTTCAGTCATGTGAAAACCATAGTGTAGGGCCTAATTCATTTATTTCAATTGACTGATTACCTTATATGAACTGTAGCTCAGTAAAATCTTTTAAATTGTTGCATTTATATTTTTGTTCAGGGTATATAAAAGTGTGTGGGGGATATATATAATATGTCTGTGTATGTACTGTAGGTTTGTCTCACCATGTATGGCGAGGGTGCGTTGTCGTCAGAGACGCTGTAGAAGGAAACGTCAACGGGGAAGGTCATGTGACTGGGGCAGAAGGTTCCGGAAGCACCCACCTCGGCCATGAAACCCTCCACCGACCCCAACGGCTCCAGGCGGTAGTTCAACACACACTCCTGTAACATACATATGCTTTAGGTCATACAATGCATGTACACTTATGTGACGTGAGTGAGTGAGTGAGTGAGTGAGTGAGTGAGTGAGTGAGTGAGTGAGGTACCTCAAAGTTGCCCAGTAGACTGAGGCTGGCAGGTGGAGCACTGGCACTGAACAGCGGCTGAGGTTCTTCTGACTCCTCCACTCTCTTCACACACACCCTTCACAACAGAACACACAGAGAGGGTTAAAAACGTGTTCACACACACATTGGTGGATTGATTCATTTGTTGAATCATGAGAATTAGAGATGGCTTGCAGACCCTGCAGCCCTCGGATGATTTGGACATGCACGAAATATGCTAATATCAGTCCCATGACTTGAATGGGATTTGTGCCACAAATGCTAAAATATTACTATTTGGAAACAGTGCCAGGAAAGCTAAACCCAAGCATGGATTGCTGTCATGCAGTCTAAATCTGAATTTATGATTCAACATGACTAATACTGTATATTCAAACACTATCAAACCTTAATCAGCTATGTATGTCGAAGCATCATCCCCGGTCAAACGGACCTCTAATCCCTAATCCACACAGTAACCCAGCGGCCAGATCAGAGCAGAGAGGGCCTCTGACTGTAGAGCTGTGTACAGCTGCCATTTTGAGTTGAGCCTCAGTGTCAGGCCAGTAGCAACAGTACTAGCAATACAGCCGCCAGAACAGCAGGTGGCAGTGTGAGGACAGGACAGGGCTACAGTACAGTACAGGCCTGGACTGACTGAACACTGATGTCTAGTAAGAACATAATCTCACCTACCAGTCAGCTTGCTCTCTATTGAACCTCTAAGTGGTAGCAATTGAGTTTGAGGACAAGGTTATTAAGGACCTAAATCTGACCATGGATCTACGTTGTGTACATGATGAGTCTAAATCAAATCAGACTTTATTGGTCACATACACATGGTTAGCAGATGTTAAATGTGAGAGTAGCGAAATGCTTGTGCTTCTAGTTCTGACAGTGCAGTAATATCTAACAAGTAATCTAACAAATTCCCAGCGACTACCTTATACACACAAATGTAAAGGGATGGAATAAGAATATGTACATATAAATATATGGATGAGCGATGGCCGTGCGGCTTAGGCAAGATGCAGTAGATGGTATAGAGTACAGTGTATACATATAAGATGAGTAATGTAGGATGTGTAAACATGATTAAAATGGTGTTATTTAAAGTGACTAATGATACCTTTATTGAATCCATTTATTAAAGTGGCCAGAGATTTGAGTCTGTATGTTGACAGCAGCCTCTCTATGTTAATGATGGGTGTTTAACAGTCTGATGGCTTTGAGATAGAAGCTGTTTTTCAGTCTCTCGGTCCCAACTTTGTTGCACCTGTATTGACCTCGCCTTCTGGATGATAGCGGGGTGAACAGGCCGTGGCTCGGGTGGTTTATGTTCTTGATGATCTTTTTGTCCTTCCTGTGAAATTGGGTGCTTTAGGTGTCCTGGAGGGCAGGTAGTTTGCTCCCGGTGATGCGTTGTGCAGACCGCACTAACCTCTGCAGTTGCCATACCAGGCGGTGATACAGCCTGACAGGATGCTCTCGATTGTGCATCTGTAAAAGTTTGTGAATGTTTTAGGTGACCAGCCACATTTTTTCAACCTCCTGAGGTTGAAGAGGCACTGTTGCACCTCCTTCACCATGCTGTCTTGTGTGGCTGGACCATTTCAGTTTGTCTGTGATGTGTACGCCGAGGAACTTAAAACTTCCCACCTTCTCCACTACTGTCCCTTCGATGTGGATGGGGGGGCTGCTCCCTCTGCTGTTTCCTGAAGTCCATGATCATCTCTTTTGTTTTGTTGACATTGAGTGTGAGGTTACTTTCCTGACACCACACTCCGAGGGCCCTCACCACCTCTCTGTAGGCCGTCTCGTTGTTGTTGGTAATCAAGCCTACCACTGTAGTGTCGTCTGCAAACGTGATGATTGAGTTGGAGGCGTGCATGGCCACGCAGTCATGGGTGAACAGGGAGTACAGGAGAGGGCTGAGAATGCACCCTCGTGGGGCCCCAGTGTTGAGGATCAGCGGGGTGGAGATGTTGTTACCTACCCTCACCACCTGGGGGCAGCCCGTCGGAAAGTCCAGGACCCAGTTGCACAGGGCGGGTTCGAGACTAGAGGTCGACCGATTATGATTTTTCAACACCGATACCGATTATTGGAGGACCCAAAAAAAGCCGATACGAATAATCGGCTGATTTTTGAAATTTTCTTTGTAATACTGACAATTACAACAATACTGAATGAACACTTATTTTAACTTAATATAAAACATAAATAAAATCAATTTAGCCTCAAGTAAATAATGAAATATGTTCAATTTGGTTTAAATAATGCAAAAACAAAGAAAGTAAAAGTGCAATATGTGCTATGTAAGAAAGCTAACATTTCAGTTCCTTGCTCAGAACATCATGAGAACATATGAAAGATGGTGGTTCCTTTTAACATGAGTCTTCAATATTCCCAGGTAAGAAGTTTTAGGTTGTAGTTATAATAGGAATTATACGACTATTTCCCTCTATACCATTAGTATTTCCTTAACCTTTGACTATTGGATGTTCTTATAGGCACTTTAGTATTGCCAGTGTAACAGTATAGCTTCCGTCCCTCTCCTCGCTCCTCCCTGGGCTCGAACCAGCAACACAACGACAACAGCCACCATCGAAGCAGCGTTACCCATGCAGAGCAAGGGGAACAACTGCTAGAAGGCTCAGAGCGAGTGACGTTTGAAACACTATTAGCGCGCGCTAACTAGCTAGCCATTTCACTTCGGTTACACCAGCCTCATCTCGGGAGTTGATAGGCTTGAAGTCATAAACAGTGCAATGTTTGACGCACAACGAAGGGCTGCTGGCAAAACGCACAAATGTGCTGTTTGAATTAATGTTTACACGCCTGCTTCTGCCTACCACCACTCAGTCAGATACTTGTATGCTCAGTCAGATTATATGCAACGCAGGACACGCTAGACAATATCTAGTAATATCATCAACCATGTGTAGTTAACTAGTGATTATGATTGATTGTTTTTTATAAGATAAGTTTAATGCTAGCTAGCAACTTACCTTGGCTTACTGCATTCGCGTAACAGGAAGTCTCCTTGTGGAGTGCAACGAGAGAGAGGCAGGTCATTATTGCGTTGGACTAGTTAACTGTAAGGTTGCAAGATTGGATCCCCCGAGATGACAAGGTGAAAATCTGTCGTTCTGCCCCTGAACGAGGCAGTTAACCCACCATTCCTAGGCAGTCATTGAAAATAAGAATGTGTTCTTAACTGACTTGCCTAGTTAAATAAAGGTATATATAAAAAATAAAAATGAAAATCGGCACCCAAAAATACAGATTTCCGATTGTTATGGAAACTTGAAATCGGCCCTAATTAATCGGCCATTCCGATTAATCGGTCGACCTCTAGTCGAGATCCAAG
Organism: Oncorhynchus masou masou; assembly: GCF_036934945.1. Classification (NCBI taxonomy): domain Eukaryota; kingdom Metazoa; phylum Chordata; class Actinopteri; order Salmoniformes; family Salmonidae; genus Oncorhynchus; species Oncorhynchus masou. The sequence continues at coordinate 81,097,094 of NC_088212.1, read as the reverse complement.
GTCTTGAGCTTAATGACGAGTTTGGAGGGTACTATGATGTTGAATGCTGAGCTGTAGTCAATGAACAGCATTCTTACATAGGTATTCCTCTTGTCCAGATAGGATAGGGCAGTGTGCAGTGTGGTTGAGATTGGGTCGTCTGTGGACCTATTGGGGAGGTAAGCAAATTGGAGTGGGTCTAGGTTGTTAGGTAGGGTGGAGGTGATATGGTCCTTGACTAGTCTCTCAAAGCACTTCATGATGACAGAAGTGAGTGCTTTGGGGCGATAGTCGTTTAGCTCAGTTACCTTCGCTTTCTTGGGAACAGAAACACTGGTGGCTCTCTTGAAGCATGTGGGGACAGCAGACTGGGATAGAGATTGATTGAATATGTCCGTAAACACACCAGCCAGCTGGTCTGCGCATGCTCGTGGATGTGGCTAGGGATGCCGTCTGGGCCGACAGCCTTGCGAGGGTTAACACGTTTCAATGTTTTACTCATGTTGGCCACGGTGAAGGAGAGCCCACAGGCTTTGGTAGCGGGCCGTGTCAGTGGCACTGTATTGACCTCAAAGCGAGAAAAGAAGTTGTTTAATTTGTCTGGGCACAAGACGTTGTTGTCCGCGACGGTGCTGACATGACCCTGCCTCATACGTCTTGTGTTTGAGCCGTTGAATTGCGACTACTGTCTCTGTACTGACGCTTTGCTTGTTTGTTTGATTGCCTTGCAGAGGGAATAACTACACTGCTTGTATTCGGTCATGTTTCCAGTCGTCTTGCCATGATTAATAGCGGTGGTTCGCGGCGATTTTAGTTTTGTGCGAATGCTGCTATCAATCCACGGTTTCTGGTTAGGGAAGGTTTTAATAGTCACAGTGGGAACAACATCACCGATGCACTTGCTAATAAACTTGCTCACCGAGTCAGCGTATACAAACGTCAATGTTGTTGTTTGGGGCTACCCGGAACATATCCCAGTCTAAATGTGTGTATGATGTGTGAGTTAGAGATCAGTACCTCTTCCCTGCGGTCCAGGGCAGTCCTTTACAGCTGGTCAGAGAAGAGTCCAGGTCAAAGTAACCAGTCTGAGTTCTCCTCTGAGGAACCTGAGAGAGACAACACACACATTTAATAATACAACACACACAACTGTACACAAAACTTTATTGACAACATATACATCAAAACACCCAATTTAAACACTATAGCATGACAGCACACACAAGTATATAATAATAATAACAACAACAACAACAACAAGCACCACATGAAACACACACACAACTTTAAAATGATTCCATTGTTATGAACAACCTAGTCAGCATCAACAGGAGTTTAGTCAGAGTATTCATACTATTGAGGAGAAGATGAGTCATGTGGCTCCACACTCTGTGTGTGTGCGTGTCTTACAGGGCTGGAGAGCAGGGGCAGACCGGTACAGGGGTGGAAGGCCTTGGTGAGGGTGGAGTCCAGTAAGTGACGGTTGTGTTTCCTCCGACTGTTACATGGTCTCAGGGGCGAGGGAGAACGCTACGGGGAAGAAGAAAAACACACACTGGCTTTAATACAGCAATTCTCAACAACCATTTTAGACAAATGCCAAATACACTATGTCAAAGATCCTTTCTCAAAATGTCTTTGTACTGTTAATCAACATTTTCCAAAAGTGGTAATATCCTCTTTCACATAGGCAGGTTATTTAATTGAAGTTTCTTTGTGTTGGACAAAACAAGCCACATGGATGACAGTGTGATGTGATTTTCTAATCAGGTGTGCTTGTCTATAGGGACACTCACCAGGACATTGTTGGTCTCTGTGCCAGGGTATGTGGTAGCAGGACTGGGGGGGCTGGAGGACTTGGAACCTGGAGGGGGCTGGTTCTCATCCTGGAGACTAGAGGGCTGGGTTCGAGGGCTGCCCTGAGTCCGTGAGGGTGGAGTTCGAGAGACTGTCTGGGTCTGGTTGTGAGACTGAGTCAGAGGTTTCATGTGGTTCTGGATGAGAGCAGTGGTCTGGGTGTGGGTGAGCTTGGTGGTCAAGGTCTGTGCAGTAGTCTGGGTCAGGGTGGTGGTCTGGGTCACTGTCAGGGTCTGGATGGTCCTCAGGATGTTGTCTTTAGGAGAGGAGGGTCTGGGCTCCTCTTGGGGGCGGTTGGGGTGTAAACTCTTTGAGGTCTTGGCCCTGGGACTCTTGGGGCTGAGTAGTGGAGAGGCCTGAGACTGGGGCTGGGGTAGAGGCCGTGGGATGACTAGAGGAGAAGACTGGGGCTGGGGTAGAGGCCGTGGGATGACTAGAGGAGAAGACTGGGGCTGGGGTAGAGGCCGTGGGATGACTAGAGGAGAAGACTGGGGCTGGGGTAGAGGCCGTGGGATGACTAGAGAAGAAGACTGGGGCAGGATTTGGAGTCGGGGGCTGACCTGAGGGTCTTCAAGTGTTGAACAGCCGTTCTGGGCTCTGATTGGACTGTTTGTCTCTGGAGGAGCACCAGCTCTGTCTGTGCTAGCAGGTGTGTGTGAGGGAGTGTGTGTGTCATGGCTGGGTGTGTAGCCATTGCAGTGGCCACTGCTATGACTGTAGCCACCTCTGTGTGTGGTGTGTGTGTCAGTGCACAGCGTGTGTGTGCTGTGTGTATGTGGTTTGTGTAGCGGGCTGCTGCTGCGGCTGTGTGTTGGGGACAGAAAGGGGACAGACAGTCTGTCCTGAATCAGTCTGGTAATGTCCTGAACAGCATGAGACAAGAGACTACGGTCTCTCTCTCGCTGTCGGTCTCTCAATGCCTCTCTGTCTCTTTGTGTCTCCAGGTCTCTCAGTGTCTCCCTGACTCTGTCTCTGAGTCTCTCTCCATCTCTGTCCTCTGGGAGTCTCAGTCTGCGGCAGGCAACAGGTTTCGGGGACAGCGTCTCCCTGATAATAGCTGCTGTGTCGCCAATGGGCGTGTCGAAAGGGGAGGGTGGGGTGTCCTCAGTAGGCGGAGCTCCCTCTGGCTCTTTGGTCTTGCTGAGCGTGGTGTTGCCAAGGTAACTGCTCCGGACAGGGGTCTTGGTGGGGGTGTCGGGGGTGAAGAGGGCAGGGGGGAGATGGGGGCGGTCGGGTCGCAGAAGTTGAGGCGCTGAGCAATGCGGGCGATGACTTCCTGTCTCTCCTGGAGCAGCGAGCCAATCAGAGGATTGGTCTCAGAGGAGGTTCTGGGGGAGGGGCACCGCGGGGGCTCTGCCAAAGAATAAGTCTTAAAGGCCCGGAGGGCTTCAGAGCCACGCCCCTTGGAGCACTCGGCCCCGTTGACGGCCTTCCCATAATCCTCGGTGGTGTGTGTGATGTCATCGGAGGGGTCTGAGGTGAGGGCATAGAGCCACCTGACAGTCTTTCCCCCGGGGGGGAGGGGCAGGGTGGAGGACAGCTTCCTGTGGGGGTGGGGGGAGGGCCGTGGGGAGAGGGGGAGGTGGTAGGGGGATGAGGTCTGCCCCTTATTGACCTGGGGGAGGTCTGATCCATTCTGGCTAGAATGACCATGGCTGTCTGTGGGGTCCAGGCCTCTCTTACTGGGCAGGGGGAGACTGGGAGGACTGGGGAAGGGGAGGCCAGAGAAAGGCAGAGCCGCTCTGTTGTGGCTCTCTTTAGAGTTGTGGCTCCTCTCGTACAGAGGCGGGTTAGGGTTCAGGCCTGGGTTAAGGCTAGGTGTCTTGCTGTAGAGGTTAGGGCTGAGGTTGGGCTTAAGGCTGGGGGTCCTGCTGTAGAGTGGGGCCAGGGTCAGGCCGGTGTGTATGCTACAGGCCAGGGTGGGGTAGGTGGGCTGACGGGGAGTGACTGGACCCTGAGCCTCAGGGCAACACTCTGAGACACGTTAGGGACAGGGAACAGGTGCTCCGCTGGGGGCTGGGAGAACTGACAGACACACTCCTCATCTGCTGCACTGATCCTGTGGGACAGAAACACGCAGGCTTATAACTTGTGATCACATCAAATTATTTTGTTCATTTTGGAAAGTATTTTATGATCAACATTAAGTAACGATATAGAAAATAATGGGGAAGTCGTTAAGAGGTTCTTAGTGTATTCTTGTGTGTGTTACCTGTAGAGGAAGGTGTGTGTGTGTGTGTATTACCTATACAGGATGTTTCGGGGTACAATGCCGTGAGAAGCACTGAGCCAGGCACTGAGCTGGGAGAAGAAGACGTAGGAACGAACAGCCAACAGCAGAGTCTTCTCCTCTATAAACCGATCACCGCTCCTAGGGAGAGACAGGGGGGAGGAGAGAGAATCAGGCCTTTACTTGGCTAAGGAAATTAGCATTAGCAACGATGCCAATGCCAATTTTTTTCATGGTCAGTCTTCGAAATATACAACATAGAAAGAGTGGGAGGCCCCGGTGCACAATACCAGTCTCAAGGCGACTCCGAGATACTGGCCTTCTAGGCAGAGTTGAAAAGAAAAAGCCATATCTCAGACTGGCCAATAAAAAGAAAAGATTAAGATGGGCAAAAACACAGACACTGGGCAGAGGAACTCTGTCTAGAAGGACAGCATCTTGTAGTCTCCTCTTCACTGTTGAGACTGGTTTTTGCGGGTACTATTTAATGAAGCTGCCAGTTGAGGACTTGTGAGGCGTCTGTTTGTCAAACTAGACACTCTAATGTACTTGTCCTCTTGGTCAGTTGTGCACCGGGGACTCCAACTCCTCATTCTATTCTGGTTAAAGCCAGTTTGCGCTGTTCTGTGAAGGGAGTAGTACACAGCATTGTACCACAGAGTTGTACCAGATCTTCAGTTTCTTGGCAATTTCTCACATGGAATAGCCTTGATTTCTCAGAACAAGAATAGACTGACGAGTTTCAGAAAAGAAAGTTCTTATTTCTGGCCATTTTGAGCCTGTAATCGAACTCACAAATGCTGATGCTCCAGATACTCGACTAGTCTTAAGAAGGCCAGTTTTATTGTTTCTTTAATCAGAACAGTTTTCATCTGTGCTAACATAATTGCAAACGGGTTTTCTAATGATCAATTAGCCTTCTAAAATTATAAACTTGGATTAGCTAACACAACGTGCCATTGGAACACAGGACTGATGGTTGCTGATAAATGGGCCTCTGTACGCCTATGTAGATATTCCATTAAAAAAAAAAAATCTGTAATTTCCAATAGTTACAATAGTCATTTTACAACATTAACAATATCTACACTGTATTTCTGATCAATTTGATGTTATTTTAATGGACAAATTTTTTTTGCTTTTCTTTCAAAAACAAGGACTTTTCTAAGTGACCCCAAACTTTTGAACGGTAGTGTATATACAAGTTCTGTTTGATACGGCGGCAAAGTGGAATATTCCAGTTTTTGCATGTGCCACTAGCTCAACCTAATCCTGACAAAAAGTGTGTGTCGTGTGTACATACTGTTGTGGTACACACTGCAGGATGTGTGTGTACATACTGTCGTGGTACATGCTGCAGTGTGTGTACATACTGTCGTGGTACAAACTGCATTGTGTGTGTGTGTGTGCATATTGTTGTGGTACAGGCTGCAGGGTGTGTGTGTGTACATACTGTTGTGGTACAGGCTGCAGGGTGTGTGTGTATATTGTAGTGGTGCAGGCTGCAGGGTGTGTGTGTATATTGTAGTGGTGCAGGCTGCAGTGTGTGTGTGTGTGTGTAGGCTGCAGGGTGTGTGTGTGTACATACTGTTGTGGTATAGGCTGCAGTGTGTGTGTGCGTGTGCATGTACACATAATGTTGTGGTACAGGCTGCAGGGTGTGTGTGTGTACTGTTGTGTGTGTGTGTGTGTGTGTGTGTGTGTGTGTGTGTGTGTGTGTGTGTACATACTATCGTGGTACAGGCTGCAGTGTGCGTTTACATACTGTTGTGATACAGGCTGCAGGGTGTGTGTGTGTATATTGTCGTGGTACAGTATGCAGTGTGTGTACACATACTGTTGTGGTACAGAATGCATGGTGTGTGTGTATATTGTCGTGGTACAGGCTGCAGGGTGTGTGTGTACATACTGTTGTGGTACAGGCTGCAGGGTGTGTGTGTGTATATTGTCGTGGTACAAGCTGCAGTGTGTGTGTGTGTGTGTGTGTATACTGTCGTGATACAGGCTGCAGGGGGTGTGTGTGTGTGTGTGTGTGTACATACTGTCGTGGTACAGGCTGCAGTGTGCGTTTACATACTGTCGTGATACAGGCTGCAGGGTGTGTGTGTGCGCGCGTGTGTATATTGTCGTGGTACAGGCTGCAGGGTGTGTGTGTACATACTGTTGTGGTACAGGCTGCAGGGTGTGTGTGTGTATATTGTCGTGGTACAAGCTGCAGTGTGTGTGTGTGTGTGTGTGTGTGTGTGTGTGTGTGTGTGTGTGTGTGTGTGTACATACTGTCGTGGTATATACTGTCGTGATACAGGCTGCAGGTGTGTGTGCGCGCGTGTGTGTATATTGTCGTGGTACAGGCTGCTGTGTGTATACAGGCTGCAGGGGTGTGTGTGTGTGTGTACACATACTGCTGTGGTACAGGCTGCATGGTGTGTGTGTGTGTGTGTGTGTGTGTGTGTGTGTGTGTGTGTGTGTACATACTGTCGTGGTACAGGCTGCAGTGTGCGTTTACATACTGTCGTGATACAGGCTGCAGGGTGTGTGTGTGTGTGCGCGCGTGTGTATATTGTCGTGGTACAGGCTGCAGTGTGGATGTGTGTGTGTGTGTGTGTGTACACATACTGTTGCGGTACAGGCTGCAGTGTGTGTGTGTGTGTGTGTGTGTGTACACATACTGTTGTGGTACAGGCTGCAGTGTGTGTGTGTGTGTGTACACATACTGTTGTGGTACAGGCTGCAGTGTGTGTGTGTGTGTGTGTGTGTACACATACTGTTGTGGTACAGGCTGCAGGGTGTGTGTGTGTATATTGTCGTGGTACAGAATGCAGTGTGTGTGTGTGTGTGTACATACTGTCGTGGTACAGGCTGCAGAGTCCATCGCTCCAGTAGCAGAGCGTCTTGTTTGATCGCTGGGTCACTGATGGGGTCACTAGGGGGACTCTCGTCTCCATAGCAACAGTCTGGCAGCAGCATCACCTCCACCATGATGGGAGTACTGTTCCTCCACAACACACACACCTCTGAGCGCACACGCCGCGCCTGCACACACTTGAACACACACATACAGGGGAGGGTAAGTGTGTGTGTGTGTTAGCTGAGGCAGTGTGTTACTTGGGTGGAGCAGTGTGTGTGTTACCTGGGGAAGTGTGTGTTATCTGTGTGTGTATGTTTGTGGACATTACCTGTGGCAGTTTGTCGCTGCACTCGTGCCTGTGTAGGGGCGGCAGGGCGGACTTTGCAGGGGGGCAGTGCAGCCCCTCTGTGCGACCCTTCACAGAACATTCTGGGGTCCGTCCCTCAGTGATCAACAGGGTCAGGAACACCAGGAAGTCCTCAGCATCGTACTCAAAGAACTCCTCCGCCACCACATCTGGAAGCAGGGGAAAAGAAAAACACTGGTCAGATACATTCTGACGGAGATACATTTCAAGTTACACATTTCAAGCAAGAACACGCATTCAGAGATCATAGACAGTGTAGAATGGGTTACGGCATGGAACTCAGACAAATCAAATGGCAGCAGGCTCCTGTTCTCTTGTAGAGTAGGAGACAACATGCTACAACACCCTGGCCCAGACTAACCACTAAACACAGACAGGAAGGGAGGAAGGACAACACTATTCCTGTTCTGGGGATCGTTTTAGAATCTCCATGTCAGCCGAGCACAGAATAACACTACTGTAGTGTCTGTCCGGTCAGGGTTGGGTTAGGGTGGAGCAACAGAAACACATGCTTGACAGTCAGAGAGGTTACGTTCAAACAGAGCCCTGTCCTCCCTACAACCCAGCTCTAACAAAGAGCCTCTCAACTGGCTCTGGGGGTCGCTGTGTGTCTAGTTTGTCTCTGTGTGTGTGTGTGTGTGTGTGTGTGTGTGTGTGTGTGTGTGTGTGTGTGTGTGTGTGTGTGTGTGTGTGCGTGCGTGCGTGCGTGCGTGCGTGCGTGCGTGCGTGCGTATATACACAGTGCCTTGCGAAAGTATTCGGCCCCCTTGAACTTTGCGACCTTGTGTGTGCGTGCGTGCGTGCGTGTGTATATACACAGTGCCTTGCGAAAGTATTCGGCCCCCTTGAACTTTGCGACCTTTTGCCACATTTCAGGCTTCAAACATAAAGATATAAAACTGTATTTTTTTGTGAAGAATCAACAACAACGGGATCAGTCGTCCTGGTCCCTTTGCAGAAAAACAGCCCAAAAGCATGATGTTTCCACCCCCATGCTTCACAGTAGGTATGGTGTTCTTTGGATGTAACTCAGCATTCTTTGTCCTCCAAACACAACGAATTGAGTTTTTACCAAAAAGTTATATTTTGGTTTCATCTGACCATATGACATTCTCCCAATCTTCTTCTGGATCATCCAAATGCTCTCTAGCAAACTTCAGACGGCCTGGACATGTACTGGCTTAATCAGGGGGACACGTCTGGCACTGCAGGATTTGAGTCCCTGGCGGCCTAGTGTGTTACTGATGGTAGGCTTTGTTACTTTGGTCCCAGCTGTCTGCAGGGACAGGTAACGAGTAGAGGTAACGAGTGACGAGTGGAGGACAGAGGAGCCTCTTAAAGAAGAAGTTACAGGTCTGTGAGAGCCAGAAATCTTGCTTGTTTGTAGGTGACCAAATACTTATTTTCCACCATAATTTGCAAATAAATTCATTAAAAATCCTACAATGTGATTTTCTGGATTTTTCTTCTTATTTTGTCTGTCATAGTTGAAGTGTACCTATGTTGAAAATTACAGGCCTCTCTCATCTTTTTAAGTGGGAGAACTTGCACAATTGGTGGCTGACTAAATACTTTTTTGCCCTACTGTGTGTGTGTGTGTGTGTGTGTGTGTGTGTGTGTGTGTGTGTGTGTGTGTGTGTGTGTGTGTGTGTGTGTGTGTGTCAGGCAGTCACACACATTCTTCCAGGGAACTCCTCCCACGTGCTCAGAGCTGCTCTCAGCACATGGAGAGAGAACAGTCAACAAAGACACAGAGTGGGAGCGAGACAGAAACAGCACAGAGAACATGGATCCGGGGAGGGGGAGGGGGCTGCAGTCAGCTGTAGGCTGAGACTTAGGGAGTTGGAGAGGGGGTCGGGGAGAGAAACCCAGCTTTGACTGGCTAATGGCTATAGGACAGGTGAGAGTGAGAAGGGAGAGGAGCAGCCTATAGGACTTCCTATACAGTGATCTGCTCTGCTAACCCTCTGCTCCCTCCAAGTGGAGTAGGCTAAATGTAAAGATCTGGCAGGAGGGAAAGAGAGAGGGAAACAAAGGAGGGAGAATAAGGAGGGAAAGAGAGAGAGATCCTCCGTTCCAGTGGGATAGGCCAGAGAAATATGTAACATGGCTGCTCTGGTGTCAGCTTTCTGTTTTTAGTGTGTGTATCGTGTGAGTATGTGTGTATCGTGTGAGTATGTGTGTATCGTGTGAGTATCGTGTGAGTATGTGAGTATTAGAGGTCGACCGATTTATCGGAATGGCCGATTAATTAGGGCCGATTTCAAGTTTTCATAACAATCGCAAAATCTGTATTTTTGGGCGCCATTTTGCAAATAAAATTTTAAAAATGTATCCCTTTATTTAACTAGGCAAGTCAGTTAAGAACACATTCTTATTTTCAATGATGGCCCAGGAACGGTAGGTTAACTGCCACGTTCAGGGGCAGAACGACAGATTTGCACCTTGTCAGTTTGGGGGATCCAATCTTGCAACTTTGCAGTTAACTAGTCCAACACAATAATGACCTGCCTCTCTCTCATTGCACTCCACAAGGAGACTGCCTGTTACGCGAATGCGAGCCAAGGTAAGTTGCTTGCTAGCATTAAACTTACCTTATAAAAAACAATCAATCAATCATAATCACTAGTTAACTGCACATGGTTGGTGATATTACTAGATATTGTCTAGCGTGTCCTGCGTTGCAAATAATCTGACTGAGCATCAAGTAGCTAGGTATCTGACTGAGTGGTGGTAGGCAGAAGCAGGCGCGTAAACATTAATTCAAACAGCACTTTCATGCGTTTTGCCAGCAGCTCTTCGTTGTGCGTCAAGCATTGCGCTGTTTATGACTTCAAGCCTATCAACTCCCGAGATGAGGCTGGTGTAACCGAAGTGAAATGGCTAGATAGTTAGCGCACGCTAATAGTGTTTCAAACTTCACTTGCTCTGAGCCTTCTAGCAGTTGTTCCCCTTGCTCTGCATGGGTAACGCTGCTTCGATGGTGGCTGTTGTCGTTGTGTTCCTGGTTCGAGCCCAGGGAGGAGCGAGGAGAGGGACGGAAGCTATACTGTTACACTGGCAATACTAAAGTGCCTATAAGAATATCCAATAGTCAAAGGTTAATGAAATACTAATGGTATAGAGGGAAATAGTCGTATAATTCCTATTATAACTACAACCTAAAACTTCTTACCAGGGAATATTGAAGACTCATGTTAAAAGGAACCACCATCTTTCATATGTTCTCATGATGTTCTGAGCAAGGAACTGAAACGTTAGCTTTCTTACATAGCACATATTGCACTTTTACTTTCTTCACCAACACTTTGTTTTTGCATTATTTAAACCAAATTGAACATGTTTCATTATTTACTTGAGGCTAAATTGATTTTATTGATGTATTATATTAAGTTAAAACAAGTGTTCATTCAGTGTTTTTGTAATTGTCATTATTACAAACAACAACAAAATTGGCCGATTAATCGGTATCGGCCTTTTTGGTACTTCAATAATCGGTATCGGCGTTGAAAAATTATAATCGGTCGACCTCTAGTGTGTATCGTGTGAGAATGTGTTTATCGTGTGAGAATGTGTGTATCGTGTGAGAATGTGTGTATCGTGTGAGAATGTGTACAGCGAGTGTGTATTATGTAAGAGGAGAGGTTTATAAAGAGTGGAATGACTGCAGAGCAGCACGCAGGTCTTATTAATAGAACTACTGCTGCTGTCCTGGAGAGGAGCTGGAACGGAGCCCACTGATCAGCTGGCCTAGTACAAACACACCCGTCACAGGGTGTGGAAAACATCCCCCAGGGTGCTGGATTCGTACAGGGGAGGGGTGAGTGTGTGTGTAGTTAATACATAGTGTAGTTATGTTTAGGTCTGCTGTATAGTGCTAAAGTACAAAGAATACTGCTGTTGTTTTTTTAGGCCTCAGCTAGAAGACAAGCTGATTAACTCATGGGCTAACACACTTTCACCTTCTGGACACACACTTTCTCTCTCCTTCTGGACACACACACACACACTTTCTCTCTCCTTCTGGATACACACACACTTCCTCTCTCCTTCTGGACACACACACACACTTTCTCTCTCCTTCTGGACACACACTTTCTCTCTCCTTCTGGACACACACATTCTCTCTCCTTCTGGACACACACACACACACACACACACACACTCCTTCTGGACACACACACACACACTTTCTCTCTCCTTCTGGACACACACACACACTTTCTCTCTCCTTCTGGACACACACACACACTTTCTTTCTCCTTCTGGACACACACACTTTCTCTCTCCTCCTTCTGGACACACACACACACACACTTTCTTTCTCCTTCTGGACACACACACACACTTTCTTTCTCCTTCTGGACACACACACACACACACACACACACACACACACACACACACACACTTCCTCTCTCCTTCTGGACACACACACACTTTCTCTCTCCTTCTGGACACACACACACACACACACACACACACACACACTTTCTCTCCCTTCTGTTTCTCTCCTTCTGGACACACTCACACACACCTTCCTGGACACACACACTTTCTCTCTCCTTCTGGACACACACACACTTTCTCTCTCCTTCTGGACACACACACACACACTTTCTCTCTCCTTCTGGACACACACACACACACACACACACACACACTTTCTCTCTCCTTCTGGACACACACACACACTTTCTCTCTCCTTCTGGACACACACACACACTCTCTCTCCTTCTGGACACACACACACTTTCTCTCTCCTTCTGGACACACACACACACACACACACACACACACACACACTTTCTCTCTCCTTCTAGACACACACACACACTTTCTCTCCCTCTTTGCTGAATCTCCCAGTTCCCACAGTAGAGAAACAGATGTCACAAGTATAACTGATGATACATAAGCACTGAGAGGGGAGATCATGTCTGTATCATCAAGGCTGCTATATGTTCAGTTGTAATACAATTTTCCTCTGTTTCAAACCAAGGCCAGATCATTATGAACCCTCTCCTGGCCATCAATACCTAGTTGACATTGTTGACCCCTGGTTAGTCTAGTAGGGACAGTATCTAACCTGGAGGAGAGGTGGTGTGTGGCTACTATCTAGTAATGTGCCATCTGTGGTCTGATGGGGGACACACCCTCCCTCGAGCCCCTGCCTCTTTCTCTCTGCGTCTCTCCACACACATATACACATTTTCAGAATCAATTCATGAAACACAGAGTCTGTATTAAACACACACAGTGAGTGGATATATTAGTTGTGGTAGGCATTAGTGTGAGATTAGACAGCTTCTCCATGGTAAATCTGATTACCGTTACAGCAGGGCAGGCCCCTCTGGGATAAATATAACTACACTACAACTACTCAACACTAACCATACCCCCCACTAACACCAACCAGCATTAAACATACCCCCCATTAACACCAACCAGCATTAACCATACCCCCATTAACACCAACCAGCATTAACATTAAACATACCCCCATTAACACCAACCAGCATTAACCATACCCCCCACTAACACCAACCAGCATTAAACATACCCATAACACCAACCAGCATTAACCATACCCCCACTAACACCAACCAGCATTAACCATACCCCCACTAACACCAACCAGCATTAACCATACCCCCATACCAACCAGCATTAACCATACCCCCACTAACACCAACCAGCATTAACCATACCCCCAATCACCAACCAGCATTAACCAACACCAACCAGCATTAACCATACCCCCATTAACACCAACCAGCATTAACCATACCCCCCATTAACACCAACCAGCATTAACCATACCCCCACTAACACCAACCAGCATTAACCATACCCCCCACTAACACCAACCAGCATTAACCATACCCCCACTAACACCAACCAGCATTAACCATAATTAACACCAACCAGCATTAACCATACCCCCACTAACACCAACCAGCATTAAACATACATTAACACCAACTAGCATTAACCATACCCCCACTAACACCAACCAGCATTAACCATACCCCCACTAACACCAACCAGCATTAACCATACCCCCCCCACTAACACCAACCAGCATTAACCATACCCCCACTAACACCAACCAGCATTAACCATACCCCCACTAACACCAACCAGCATTAGCCATACCCCCCATAACACCAACCAGCATTAACCATACCCCCCACTAACACCAACCAGCATTAACCATACCCCCACTAACACCAACCAGCATTAAACATACCCCCCATTAACACCAACCAGCATTAACCATACCCCCACTAACACCAACCAGCATTAAACATAACACCAACCAGCATTAACCATACCCCCAAACACCAACCAGCATTAACCATACCCCCCACTAACACCAACCAGCATTAACCATACCCCCATTAACACCAACCAGCATTAACCATACACCACCAACCAGCATTAACCATACCCCCACTAACACCAACCAGCATTAACCATACCCCCACTAACACCAACCAGCATTAACCATACACCCCACTAACACCAACCAGCATTAAACATACCCCCCATTAACACCAACTAGCATTAGCCATACACCAACCAGCATTAACCATACCCCCCACTAACACCAACCAGCATTAACCATACCCCCACTAACACCAACCAGCATTAACCATACCCCCCACTAACACCAACCAGCCCCCCACTAACACCAACCAGCATTAACCATACCCCCCACTAACACCAACCAGCATTAACCATACCCCCACTAACACCAACCAGCATTAACCATACCCCCACTAACACCAACCAGCATTAACCATACCCCCATTAACACCAACCAGCATTAACCATACCCCCACTAACACCAACCAGCATTAACCATACCCCCATTAACACCAACCAGCATTAACCATACCCCCACTAACACCAACCAGCATTAACCATACCCCCCACTAACACCAACCAGCATTAACCATACACCCCACTAACACCAACCAGCATTAAACATACCCCCCATTAACACCAACTAGCATTAGCCATACCCCCCCCACTAACACCAACCAGCATTAACCATACCCCCCACTAACACCAACCAGCATTAACCATACCCCCCACTAACACCAACCAGCATTAACCATACCCCCCACTAACACCAACCAGCATTAACACCAACCAGCATTAACCATACCCCCCACTAACACCAACCAGCATTAACATACCAAACACCAGCATTAACCATACCCACCAACCAGCATTAACATACCACTAACACAGCATTAACCATACCCCCCACTAACACCAACCAGCATTAACCATACCCCCCATTAACACCAACCAGCATTAACCATTAACACCAACCCCATACCCCCCACTAACACCAACCAGCATTAACCATACACCCCCATTAACACCAACCAGCATTAACCATACCCCCCACTAACACCAACCAGCATTAAACATACCCCCCATTAACACCAACTAGCATTAACCATACCCCCCACTAACACCAACCAGCATTAACCATACCCCCACTAACACCAACCAGCATTAACCATACCCCCCACTAACACCAACCAGCATTAACCATACCCCCACTAACACCAACCAGCATTAACCATACCCCCTAACACCAACACCAACCAGCATTAACCATACCCCCACTAACACCAACCAGCATTAACCATACCCCCACTAACACCAACCAGCATTAACCATACCCCCACTAACACCAACCAGCATTAACCATACCCCCACTAACACCAACCAGCATTAACCATACCCCCATTAACACCAACCAGCATTAACCATACCCCCACTAACACCAACCAGCACTAACACCAACCAGCATTAACCATACCCCCACTAACACCAACCAGCATTAACCATACCCAGCATTAACCATACCCCCACTAACACCAACCAGCATTAACCATACCCCCACTAACACCAACCAGCATTAACCATACCCCCCACTACCCAACCAGCATTAACACCATTAACCCAACCAGCATTAACCATACCCCCACTAACACCAACCAGCATTAACCATACCCCCCAGCATTAACACCAAACCAGCATTAACCATACCCCCCACTAACACCAACCAGCATTAACCATACCCCCACTAACACCAACCAGCATTAACCATACCCCCCACTAACACCAACCAGCATTAACCATTAACCAACCAGCATTAACCATACCCCCATAACACCAACCAGCATTAACCATACCCCCACTAACACCAACCAGCATTAACCATACCCCCACTAACACCAACCAGCATTAACCATACCCCCACTAACACCAACCAGCATTAACCATACCCCCACTAACACCAACCAGCATTAACCATACCCACCACTAACACCAACCAGCATTAACCATACCCCCATTAACACCAACCAGCATTAACCATACCCCCCACTAACACCAACCAGCATTAACCATACCCACCATTAACACCAACCAGCATTAACCATACCCCCATTAACACCAACCAGCATTAACCATACCCCCACTAACACCAACCAGCATTAACCATACCCACCACTAACCCAACCAGCATTAACCATACCCCCCACTAACCACATTAACATACCCCCAAACACCAACCAGCATTAACCATACCCCCATTAACACCAACCAGCATTAACCATACCCCCCACTAACACCAACCAGCATTAACCATACCCCCACTAACACCAACCAGCATTAACCATACCCCCCATTAACACCAACCAGCATTAACCATACCCCCCATTAACACCAACCAGCATTAACCATACCCACCACTAACACCAACCAGCATTAACCATACCCCCACTAACACCAACCATAATTAACCACCAAATCCTCAAAATAGTTAGAATTAATCAAAATAACTAAAATGTGTCATTCATTCAAATGTTTGGTGCCCCCTCATTGAAAAATAAACCAAGATTTATTGAAGAATCCCTACTGTTGACCAATAACACCAACTTCAGCATTAACAACCGAAAAAAGTCCAAAACTAACAAAAACATCACAAAATGTTGTCATATTATTATGCACAAACTTTCCTGAACTGTTTGTCTGGGAAGCCCACGACCTACAGGTTTCCCCTGGGATTGTTTAGTTAGTGGGGGATGGGGGCGTCGTAGTGGGCGTTGACAATTGTGCAGCCTCCTACCAACATCTTTAAAGGTCCTCCTCTTGGCAGAAGAGACCAAATTCCTCCGTTTTAAATGTAATTTCCTGCAATTCTACCCATTTTGCCATGGTTTATGCCATCTGAGTGACTCGAAAATTAGGGAGCCCCATGCCATGACATAAATCATTTTTATTTTGGTGATAGTTCTCAAAGATGATCTCGTTTAAAAATATATAACTTCATATTTTCTACAAACTTTATATCTTTAGTCTTAAGTTCACTGAAAACGTTTAAGCATAAAAAAAATGCATAAAATAATAAGTAATCATATTTTTTGGGAGTGGTTGGCAATGATTAGCAGCGGCGGCACGCAATGAAAACACACATACAGCCCTGAGGTTCCTCTCCTCCTCTGGTCATAGTGCACATCTATTTTGCATGGGGACAAAGGGTTGCCCTGGCAACACACAGATCATGTTAATGTCCTGTTACGGGGATTCTGTGTGTGCTGGAATGAGTTGGGTCTGTGTGTGAGTTTCCATCTGTGCGTGTGTGTTTCCAGTGGCACGTGAGTCACGTGTGTGTGACTCATCTATGACATGACTGTCTGTCACTGTGTGTGTGTGTGTGTGTTCTTACAGACTCTTTGTTCTCCATGAGGCCTAATCTGTGCCTCAGTGATTGAAACAGACAGCAGTCCAGCCCACTCTACAGGAGCTCTGATTTAAGTTACAAAAACACTAAGTAGCCTACACTGTAGCAGCAAGCAAACAGAAAAGTGTTGTCAATACGATACAAAGATGCAGTTGCCTGTTCCATGTGAAGTTGGCCTGCCCTGAAATCACATGTAGGAACAATAAAGAGAATAGAGTTTAAAGTTTAGCCATGTTCAATTTACAGTTTCCTGAGAGCTCTCTCTTTGTTCCCTTTATCTACCCCCACCCTCTCTTTACACAAAGGGGCAGATTCACAGCACACATAGCAACACACAGATGCCTTCTGATTGGCTTAGAGGGTTGGGTACAGTTTTCTCTTTCTGCTACTGTGAACTCAGCTCCTCCGGCTGCTATTGTCTGGAACTCTCAAACAGACCGGGCCCAACGGACACACACATCTCAAACCCTCATTACTAGCTGCTGCAACAGAAGGGCTTTCACACACACACCAGATTAAGCTTTTACTTGAGCCCAACTGCTAATTTAAACCACTACCACTAGTGACGAGTCTAACGAGAGCATTCAGCCTAGCTAAAGCTTTTAATCATGGTCCTGTGTGGTCTTTGGTCAGCTCTGAAGGCCTAGATGTTTACCATTACAGGTGACCCTGACCAGACTAGTCCTGATCATGCCCTCACTAGCCTGGGTGTAAAGGCCTCCAGAGCCAGTGCTCTCTCTCTGCAGAAGCCCACTCTTTGTCCCACTAATACTGATTGCGTAACTGGCAGAGTGCCCGGCACAGCACAGGGTAGCACAGGGTAGTACAGGGTAGGACAGCCGGGTAGTACAGGGTAGGACAGCCGGGTAGTACTCGCTGCTGTGTACCCACTATGGCCTCAACAGCGGACTCTGAGCACAACTACACTTTACTCTGTAGACTGATAGTCTGTGCTCTGCCCTTTAACCTAGGTTGAGGAGTTTACAGCCTTCCCCAATTAGCCAAATGTTAGAGAATTCAGATTGTGTGTGTGTGTGTTTTGCACTCAGCTGGTGTCTCCTGCTGGCTGAGCCGGGTCTATCTGGCCTTGGTTGAACGTGCGCAAGCATATGCGAACCCACAAACACACCCCTCTGACCTACAGTGCTCAGGAGATTACATTTCTGACACAGAGGACAAATTGAGCAACGTCAACAACGCTCCAAAGGCCATGGGAAGTGTGGCAGTCAGACTTTTTAAAGTGCTGAACTGAACTGGAGCTGGCCAGCCATGGCCTAATATATCTCTGTAGGACTGACTGACCTAGCCAGGTCATGGGTGGTTCTTCTCTGCAATAGATAGAGGTCAGGCGACTGACGACTCTGACATGTCGAACCCTCCATCTATCTGGCTATGAAAAGCCAACTGACATTAACTCCCGAGGTGTTGACCTCTTGCACCCTCTATAACCATTGTGATTATTATTTGACCTTACTGGTCTTCTATGAACGTTGGAAACATCTTGAAGAACGATCTCGCCTTAATGGCCATGTACTCCTAGAATCTCCACCCACCCGGCACAGCCAGAAGAGGACTGGCCACCCCTTAGAGCCTGGTTCCTGCCTTTCTAGATAGTTTTTCCTAGGCACCATGCCACTACATCCGCATTGCTGGCTCTCTGAGGCATTCGGCTCGGTTTCTGTATAAGCACTTTGTGACAACTGCTGTTGTAAAAAGGGCTCTATAAAAACTTTTGATTGATATCCATCTAGACTGGCGGCCACTTGCCAAACTAGTTGTGCTTTAAACAATTCCTCTGTTGCTGGTTATCGTGTAGAGGCCAGCGTCAGATACAGGCCAGAGGCTACTGATAGTCGTCTATGCTCCACAATGTATTCAAACCTACATATTGTGTCAATAGACAGCTCTCTTTCCAGATGCCTTTCAACATGGGCACAGCACAGGCAGACCAATCATCTGGTTAGGAGTTGACCTTGTTACTAAAATAAAGCAACAGAACAAGCAGCAAGCTGACTAACCATGTGGGAGTTCATCTCAGATATAGCAACAGCATGTGAGTGAGAGACGGCAACCATGCGTGGTGGTGGGTGGCCATGTTTAGAACAGTAAAGCTGTTGGCTGACTTTTGGAGGGAGGTGTGTTGTTGTTGGCCAAGAGGAATCTGACCCAGCAAGGGGACTCTACTCAGCTCCAACTATGGGATGTGTGTGAAAGTGTCAATAGTCTGCTACTGTTACTTTCCTCTAGTCGTCTCCTCTAAAGTTGTTTCCTCATCTTGTCCCCTCTTCTTGATCTGCACTGATCTGATTCTGAACACAGGTCTTCTTCAATCAGTGAGGAAGGAGAGAGAAGATGAGAGGAAGCCAATGTAAAATATTGACATTCAGCCCATATCACAGGAGAGGAGAGGAAGCAAATATAGAATTTTGACATGCAGCCCATATCACAGAGCATCATATATGGGCCAGGGAAGGCATAGAGAGTGGTGCGCTCTGCTAATCCTTCCCCCTGCCAGGAGGAAACTGAGCGGGCCAGATGGTTCCTACTGTTCCTGCTGAGCTGGCTGCCGGTTGGCTGAGCGCAACCATGGGGGAGGAGCCACAGGGGCACAGGAGGTGACCGGCACACAGGAGCTGATGATGTCACTAACACAGAACCGGTCGGGTCAACACACTTACGTCCCGTGCTGGTTCTGAGAAAGAGCAACCACTGAGCCTGAGTGTGTGTGTCAGGCATGAGCCCGAGCGACCACTAAGCTTGTGTGTGTGTGTGTGTGTGTGTGTGTGTGTCAGGTCAGCGTGAGCCAGATAAGACCACCACAGTTACATAAGAGCATTACTGGGAGGACTGGTTGGAGCCGAATCACACGCTGAACTGGAACTGAACTACAGTACCGGCCAACATAGGAACCTGTCAGAGCACTTCTATGTTGGTTACATACCGCACCTTTAATAATAAACAGGTTTATTATTGTTGACAAAAGTATAACAATAGGCATGTTTTGGAGCCCAGGTCTACAAAGACAGTCAGCGTGACACAGCCAGCACGTAAAAACACAACAGAGTCCTACATCCCAGTGAACAGACGTGACTGACCCTTTCTGTGAGAACAAAAACACCTGTCGCTGTTCCTGCCTGTCATTCTGTCTGGTTAGTGAAATAACATTACGCCTGTCCTTTTGTACCCGCCTGTGTGTATGGTGAATAACAAAACACCTGTTGTAGGTGAATCCCTGCAAGAAGGTTGGCATAATAGTCAGATTGACTGTCTGATTGTTCTGTCGGGCCTGGCTGTCGGTGAGAGTTCCCTCAACTCTGTGCTCTACTGGCTTTTCGGGGCCTTGGGGGATGGGCTAATTAAGCAATAAGGCCAGAGGGGGTGTGGTATATGGACAATAGGGCTGCTCTTATGCGCGCCGCAACGCGGAGTGTTAGGACACGGTCCATAGCCATGGTATATTGGCCATATATCACAAACCCCCGAGGTGCCTTATTGCTATTATAAACTGGTTACCAACGTAATTGGTATTAACAGCTTCTACCCCCAAGCCACAAGACTCCTGAACAGCTAATCAAAGGGCTACCCAGACCCCTCTTTATGCTGCTACTACTCTCAGTTTATTATCTATGCATAGTCAGTTTAACTCTACCTACATGTTCATCCGACTAACCGGTGCCCCCACACATTGACTCTGTACCGGTACTCCCTGTATATGGGAGGGCAGGTAGCCTAGTGGTTAGAGCGTCGAGCCAGTAACTGAAAGGTTGCTAGATCGAATCCCTGAGCTGACATGGTAAAAATCTGTTGTTCTTCCCCTGATCAAGGAAGTTAACCCACTGTTCCTAGGCCGTCATTGTAAATAATAATTTGTTCTTAACGGACTTGCCCATTAAATAAAAGGTTATATATACAGTGGGGCAAAAAAGTATTTAGTCAGCCACCAATTGTGTAAGTTCTCCCACTTAAAAAGATGAGACCTGTAATTTTCATCATAGGAACACTTCAACTACGAAAGACAAAATGGAGAAAAAAAATCCAGAAAATCACATTGTAGGATTTTTAATGAATTTATTTGCAAATTATGGTGGAAAATAAGTATTTGGTCACCTACAAACAAGCAAGATTTCTGGCTCTCACAGACCTGTAACTTCTTCTTTAAGAGGCTCCTCTGTCCTCCACTCATTACCTGTATTAATGGCACCTGTTTGAACTTGTTATCAGTGTAAAAGACACCTGTCCACAACCCCAAACAGTTACACTCCAAACTCCACTATGGCCAAGACCAAAGAGCTGCCAAAGGACACCAGAAATAAAATTGTAGACCTGCACCAGGCTGGGATGACCGAATCTGCAATAGGGAAGCAGCTTGGTTTGAAGAAATCAACTGTGGGAGCAATTATTAGGAAATGGAAGACATACAAGACCACTGATAATCTCCCTCAATCTGGAGCCCCACGCAAGATCTCACCCCGTGGGGTCAAAATGATCACAAGAATGGTGAGCAAAAATCCCAGAACCACACCAGAGAGCACCAGAGACCACCAGAGAGCTGGGACCATTTTGTCTGTCATAGTTGAAGTGTACCTATGATGAAAACTACAGGCCTCTCAGCTTTTTAAGTGGTAGAACTTGCACAATTGGTGGCTGACTAAATACTTTTTTGCCCCACTGTATGTATGTATGTATGTATGTATGTATGTATGTATGTATGTATGTATGTATGTATGTATGTATATATAGCCTCACTATTGTTATTTTACTGCTGCTGTTTAATTATTTGTTACTTTTATTTTGTATTTTATTTTATTACTTAACTTATTTTTTCTTAACTTCTTAAAGCATTGTTGGTTAAGGGCTTGTAAGTAAGCATTTCACTGTAAGGTCTACACAGTTGTTGTATTCAGCGTTTCACTGTAAGGTCTACACAGTTGTTGTATTCGGCACATGTGACAAATAAAATTTGATTTGATAATTAGAGCAGTAAAAAGAAATGTTTTGTCATGCGCATGGTTTACGGTCTGGTATACCACGGCTTTCAGCCAATCAGCATTCAGGGCTCGAACCACCCAGTTTATAAAGGGGGGGTAAATCTGTCTGAGGGGTGTGGACGTCCCCCGAGACGCCTTGTTAGACCTCCAACAGGGAACACCTCCAAACAAACAAGAAAAAACACACTGATTCAAAGGCACGTTCCAGTAGACATTTATGTAAAGAAAGCTTCAATATGCCTTCAGTGTTTGTTCTTCTCTTCCCCTTCCCATCTATTTCTTCTTGTCCCCACCTTGTCTCTCCTCCCTTATTCGTTCCTCTCCAGAACCATGACTCATTGTGAGATCATGTGTGTTGTAGCCTATGTACTTAGTGTGTGTGTGTGACATCCGCCCATTTCCTTGCTCTTCTGTGACTGTTCTGCCATGGCTCTTTATGAGATTAACTTCCGGCGCCGACAGAGATGGCCGCCTCGCTTCGCGTTCCTAGGAAACTATGCAGTTTTTAAAAAATTTACGTGTTATTTCTTTCATTAGTACCCCAGGGCATCTTAGGTTTCATTACATACAGTCGAGAAGAACTACTGAATATAAGAGCAGCGTCAACTCACCATCAGTACGACCAAGAATATGACTTCCGCGAAGCGGATCCTGTGTTCTGCCTTATACCAGGGACAACGGAATGGATCCCAGCCGGCGACCCAAAAAAACGACTTCGTAAAAGAGGAAAACGAGGCGGTCTTCTGGTCAGACTCCGGAGACGGGCACATTGTGCACCACTCCCTAGCATTCTTCTCGCCAATGTCCAGTCTCTTGACAACAAGGTTGATGAAATCTGAGCAAGGGTAGCATTCCAGAGGGACATCAGAGACTGTAACTTTCTTTGCTTCACGGAAACATGGCTCACTGGAGAGATGCTATCGGAGTCGGTGCAGCCAGCTGGTTTCTCCACGCATCGCGCCGACAGAAACAAACATCTTACTGGTAAGAAGAGGGGCGGGGGCGTATGCCTTATGGCTAACGAGACGTGGTGTGATCACAGAAACATACAGGAACTCAAATCCTTCTGTTCACCTGATTTAGAATTCCTCACAATCAAATGTCGACCGCATTATCTACCAAGAGAATTCTCTTCGATTATAATCACAGCCGTATATATTCCCCCCCAAGCAGACACATCGATGGCTCTGAACAAACTTTATTTGACTCTTTGCAAACTGGAATCAATACATCCCGAGGCTGCATTCATTGTAGCTGGGGATTTTAATAACAAGGCTAATCTGAAAACAAGACTCCCTAAATTGTATCAGCATATCGATTGCGCAACCAGGGCTGGCAAAACCTTGGATCATTGTTATTCTAACTTCCGCGACGCATATAAAGCCCTGCCCCGCACTCCTTTCGGAAAAGCTGACCACGACTCCATTTTGCTGATCCCTGCCTACAGACAGAAACTAAAACAAGAAGCTCCCACGCTGAGGTCTGTCCAACGCTGGTCCGACCAATCTGATTCCACACTCCAAGACTGCTTCCATCACGTGGACTGGGATATGTTTCGTATTGCGTCAGACAACAACATTGACGAATACGCTGATTCGGTGTGCGAGTTCATTAGAACGTGCGTTGAAGATGTCATTCCCATAGCAACGATTAAAACATTCCCTAACCAGAAACCGTGGATTGATGGCAGCATTCGCGTGAAACAAAGCGTGAACCACTGTTTTTAAATCAGGGCAAGGTGACTGGAAACATGACCGAATACAAACAGTGCAGCTATTCCCTCCGCAAGGCAATCAAACAAGCTCAGCGTCAGTATAGACCCAGGTGGTGAGGGTAGGCAACAACATCTCCACCCCCCTAATCCTCAACACTGGGTCCCCACAAGGGTGCGTTCTGAACCCTCTCCTGTACTCCCTGTTCACCCACGACTGCGTGGCCACGCACGCCTCCAACTCAATCATCAAGTTTGCGGATGACACAACAGTGGTAGGCTTGATTACCAACAACGACGAGACGGCCTACAGGGAGGAGGTGAGGGCCCTCGGAGTGTGGTGTCAGGAAAATAACCTCACACTCAACGTCAACAAAACTAAGGAGATGATTGTGGACTTCAGGAAACAGCAGAGGGAACACCCCCCTATCCACATCGATGGAACAGTAGTGGAGAGGGTAGTAAGTTAAGTTCCTCGGCATACACATCACAGACAAACTGAATTGGTCCACCCACACAGACAGCATCGTGAAGAAGGCGCAGCGGCGCCTCTTCAACCTCAGGAGGCTGAAGAAATTCAGCTTGTCACCAAAAGCACTCACAAACTTCTACAGATGCACAATCGAGAGCATCCTGGCGGGCTGTATCACCGCCTGGTACGGCAACTGCTCCGCCCACAACCGTAAGGCTCTCCAGAGGGTAGTGAGGTCTGCACAACGCATCACCGGGGGCAAACTACCTGCCCTCCAGGACACCTACACCACCCGATGTTACAGGAAGGCCATAAAGATCATCAAGGACAACAACCACCCGAGCCACTGCCTGTTCACCCCGCTACCATCCAGAAGGCGAGGTCAGTACAGGTGCATCAAAGCTGGGACCGAGAGACTGAAAAACAGCTTCTATCTCAAGGCCATCAGACTGTTAAACAGCAACCACTAACATTGAGTGGCTGCTGCCAACACACTGACTCAACTCCAGCCACTTTAATAATGGGAATTGATGGGAAATGATGTAAATATATCACTAGCCACTTTAAACAATGCTACCTAATATAATGTTTACATACCCTACATTATTCATCTCATATGTATACGTATATACTGTACTCTATCATCTACTGCATCTTTATGTAATACATGTATCACTAGCCACTTTAACTATGCCACTTTGTTTACATACTTCATCTCATATGTATATACTGTACTCGATACCATCTACTGTATCTTGCCTATGCTGCTCTGTACCATCACTCATTCATTTATCTTTATGTACATATTCTTTATCCCCTTACACTTGTGTGTATAAGACAGTAGTTTCGGAATTGTTAGTTAGATTACTTGTTGGTTATCACTGCATTGTCGGAACTTGAAGCACATGCATTTCGCTACACTTGCATTAACATATGCTAATCATGTGTATGTGACAAATAAAATGTGATTTGATTTTATCTGTTAAAGCTGTGTCTGTGCAATATGTGTGTTGGTTCTCCTATTGTTGTCCCCACAAGGATAGTAAAACAAGGGGTGTGGGGGAAACTCTCCCTCGTGGGAGGACAAAGGCTATTTTAAGCTTAGGGGTTAGGTTTAGGGTTACAATTAGGATTAGAATTAGGGCAGGGTTTCCCAAACTCGGTCCTCGGGACCCCA
Source organism: Oncorhynchus masou masou (assembly GCF_036934945.1). Lineage (NCBI taxonomy): Eukaryota > Metazoa > Chordata > Actinopteri > Salmoniformes > Salmonidae > Oncorhynchus > Oncorhynchus masou. Next base: position 81,071,693 of record NC_088212.1, on the reverse strand, counting down.
AGGGGTGCACGTTTTGGTCTTTGCCCTAGCACGACACAGCTGATTCAAATAATCATCCGATTGGATTTGTCTCTCTCAGCCAGCACAGGGGCCACAGCCACAGCACTTGCCTACATGTTGAACAACAAGTCAGTCAGATGACCTCACTTAGCACTGAGCTAAACACTGCACTGTGATGGCTCCCTTTCCCTTTCTCACACACATGGTTGCAATATAAAGTTGAAGAAAAAGCACAATCAGAATTTGTATAACAAGTAAAAGGATTTTTTTTTTAAAAAACAAGAATGCGTTCTCTAAACATTCTCTCTGTTACGTTGTGGGTGTGTGAACCAAGACAGAGTAAGCCCACTGGGGTAAAGCCTAGAGAAACTAACTCCTGTCACTAGTTCAGAATAGGGGCTAGAATGCTCCGTAAACACCTTCCTCGCCAGGGAGATGAGGAGGAGAGGGGGTCTGGGAGGAGGAGGAGAGGATAAGACAAGAAAGGAGAGAAGAACGGGATCAGAACAAACGGAGGAGAGAGTGTCAGAGGAGTACAGGGAGGTCAGTCTGTCTGCATTTTCAACCAGAGGAACAGTATGTCCCATAATAACAATAGAACAGTGGGAGCATCGGCTGGCCTGTCATATGGGAACTGCTCCAGAGCAGCTTCTATTGCAATTAGACATTATTAATAGAACCACCGTGACAGACCCACAGGGAACCAACAGCACAGCAGAACACAGAATCTATATGAGGGGGAAGGGAAAGAAAGGCTAAGTTGGTAAAGCACGGCACTTGAACACACAACCAGGGTTGTATGTTTGAATCCCAAGGGAGACCAGTAGAAAAAAATATGAAAATGTCTGCGCTCACTACTGTATGTCGCTCTGTATAAAAGCGTCTGCTAAATGAATCAAATGTAAATGTAGTCCAACTACAGTAACTTGAGATCCAGCAGGAAAAGCCAGATCTGTCTCTTTAGCTCAGTAAAAGTGTGTTGTTGTTTACAATTGACCAAACAAAAAAATAAAAACTGCAATGAGTAGAACAGTAAGTGTGTGATTTAATTACTATATGTACAGTGTGTGTGTTTACCACATCCAAATGTCAGAGCCATGAACCCTGGGTTGTTTTTAAAGGTAAAGCCAGAGTCAGTGTGCAGGGGTGAAATCTCAGCCTTTTGGTGTTGGACGACATGTTTACACCCTGACATTGGGTAGAGTGTCATGGTACAGTACAGTGTCAGTAGGATGGGGGTGTAGGACACTGATGGTGTGGGGTTTGTTGTGTAGTAGGAAAAGCAATCTCTGATTGGGCTTCCTTTGTCTGACAGTGGTTGCTGTGTGACCACATCAAACCTATGTGCAGTAATTGCAGGTCCTGCCTATTGTCTGACTAGTGACAACAGGCCCCAGTACAGTAGACAGAGACCAAGCTAGTACAAAGAGACAGGCCTATTTTCTTACTACAGAACTCAGAACAGTAGATACAGACAGCCATACTGTCTTAATACAGACCTCAGAACAGCAGCTAGAGACAGGCCTATTGATTGACACCATGTTTGGTGGTAACTAAAACAAACAGAAGCTCAATGTCTTCTGATTGAAGGTAATGTGTTAAGGCCAAAGAGTATCAGCTAGCTGCTCTGAGCTCCAACTAGCTGCTGTTATGTTGTTGCCCCTACAAGAATCATAACCAACATTGGATTAATGACAAGCATGTTGAAGCAATCACTACATTACTAGACTATGTCCAAGCAGGCAGTCTAGGCTGGCAGGCAGGGGGCATACAATACAGTCCATGTATTACTAATAGAGCTGGCATTACAGGCCACTGCTGCTGCGGTTGAATAAACCTGATATGAAAACAGACAAAGCTGGCTGCCCTGCAGACTTCATGTTAATCATACATCATGTAAACACACAGATAGTACAGAAGGCAGGGAGCAGATCGAAGTCTGTTCATAGTGATGATTCAGAGTCACAGTGAAGATGTTCAGTTCGAACAAAGGGCTTTGAGCATTGCAGCATACCCATACCAGAGACTGACAGAATAACTCAGAGCTCTAAGGCACACAAAAGAAGGAGCTGTTTTATAATGCAGTGAGTTGTTCCACCCTGTCAGTGTGACCTGCTGCATTTTGTCCCCCAAAAACAGCTTTTTGACAGAAATTACAAGATGACATTGTGTTGTTATAATTGAACCATTGCTCAGATATGTGTAGCCATCTTGTTCACCTATCCATTGTGTAATTTGGCTGTCAGAATGTCCTAATTTCCGTGGCCTCACTGGCCTGCCTGGGTCAGGTTTACTTTTATCAACACAGGCAGGCAAGCAAGTTAACCAGCTGTTACATCATTCTCCCTCTCTGTCCGATACCTCTCCCTCTTCCGGGGACTGCCTGGCTGGCTACATTCTGCTGATCCAACAACACACACAGGCCAACGATAGATCATGTCAATATGATCCTCATGACGCTTTTAGTACTGCAATGATGGGCACCGTAGTGAAGGCTCACACAGACGAATACCATGAACAGTATAGCTTCTGTTGGCATGGAATAAATCCATGTAGATCAGCTTACCTCGCTCTGGTTTCATGTTAGCCAGTGTCATCTGGATCCTTCTGGGAATCTGGCAGCCTCTGTCTGTCTGTCTTCGGTCTGAAATCTCCCGTCCACACAGCCCTGACAGCAATATACTGCTGTGTGTCTGACTGTGTGGATCCAAATCTTCCAAAGGATTGCTGATTTATTGCATTAAGCAACAATACCAGCTGGGTAGCCTGTATGCTGCCAATCGCCCCTTATTTACCCGACAAAGCAATGCTTTGTTACCAAACTGCTACTGTACAGGTCCATCGAGTCAGATCCACTGTTAACTGGCCAACGAACAGTTGAGCTAGCTAGCTAAATCTGACCGTCAAACATTAGATTAGCTCCGAGTTATTGCTTCATCAACCACCTAGCTAGCCAACAAGGCATTGAGCTGACAATCTGACTGTCCACCCCCCAAAAATAAACGTCTCAAATTCCACCACCAAAACCACGACAGTAGTCCCGTCACGAAGCATCTCTCTCTCTCTTCAGCTTGCTATACTACTGTAACCTCACCTGTTTGGCTTAGCTGCCGTGGCTTTAGCTAGCTGACCAAACAAACAACACACAGGCATCTGATCTGATGCCGACCTTCTCAAACAAAACACCCCACCCGCAGGTAAAGTGATCACCTCCGATAACAATGGGCTCCGGGAAAGGACAGACCTCGTTCAACCGATCATTCTGAAAAACATCCAACGTTAGCTAAACGCCGTCCAGAAGCATCAGTTCCACTTGTCGTCTTGAAACATAGTGAGGTAAAGTAGCCACGACCCGTGTCAGTTACCCAGTTATTGTTGACTAGCTTTCTCTCAAATCAAAAGTTTGTCAGAAAACAAGCTGACCATTTATTTTCCAACTTGTCGCAGTGGCTTGCGAGCTTTTTTCCTTCTTCCAAAACAACGTTTCGCTGACTAGCGAACTTCGTCCAACTCAATAACATAGTACAGGCGCATACCGTTCGCAACAAAACTATATTGTGTGCTATTTCTTATCAATAAACTCGTCGGTGTGCTCTCTTTCCCCTCTCTCTAACAATGTCCCCAGGATCAAAACAGATCAGCGCAGTCTTTTCTCAGTCACGTGTCCCAACAACAGCCAGACCACTTTCCTGTACCAGTCTTTCCTGTGAACCTGCTGCGATAGCAACCGTGATCTATAAACTTTTTGGTTACAGTTTGACAATGTGTCAAGATGACAACACATATCATGCACTAAACATGGTTGAAATTAACATCATAACTCTGTGTAGTGTACCTCAACCCAGGCCAGGATTGATACATTGTAGCGGGACGGCCACTGCTCTGATTTGATTGGTGGATTGGATGCGCGTTCACGTCTGCACGTGGCACGTGTATTTTGTATGTGAACATTTTGTTCTCGGTGCCTGACTTGTTCATATACAGATTAGAGCTGCGTTGATGTGCTCCTCTGGGTTGTTATATTTCGTAGTTGTGAAATACGACTTCGTTTTATTCATGTGCTTTTTGGTCTGAACAGTTCTTCAACCAATATGATTAGCACATTTTAGCTGGCCCGATAAACTACCTAACGTTGTTTATAATAAAGTTAGTTGGCTTGTTTAAATTGTTGAACATTGACAATATGGTCAAAGTAGCTACATTTGTACCAATGTTGGAGTTGTCATCTTTTGGTTGGCAATGCAAAAGGTCAGTGGTGAAACGTCACAACGTCGTAAACTCAGGAGACAATTTTCTCCGAGTTTCCCATTCATACTCTGATTTGGAGGGTCGCCTGGGAACTCTAATAGCACGAGAACGCAGCATAGTCAGATTAAAAGAGTGATAATATCGTAGCACTTTGACAATTCAAATGTGAGATTTTTTGTTTGAACTGTGCATAGTAGTCAGAGCTTTGATTGTCTTTGAAAGTGAATACAGTGAATCGGTAAACGACAACACGAATCCAGGCCACCAGCTCTCACAAGGCCTATAATGAGATTAGGGATGTTGTATTCGTTACTCAGTGCTCACTATTGATAATTTTGAGTAATATTGTTAACCAAGTATTGCTCGCAGAGGAAAAATTTTCATAGATCCATTCAGAGCAACAATACATTCAGAAAGACAATAAATCCTACCACTGCAAAATGACAAGGGGTGGCTTCCTTGCTACACTTTATATACAAAAGTATGTGGACACCCATTCAAGTGGATTTGGCTATTTCAGCCACATGTATACAATCAAGCACACACCTATGCAATCTCCATAGACAAACACGGATTTACTGAAGAACTTGGTGACTTTCAACGTGGCACCATCATAGGATGCCACCTTTCCAACAAGTCAGGTCGTCAAATGTATTCCCTGCTTGAGCTGCCCCGGTCAACTGTAAATGCTGTTATTGTTAAATGGAACGTGTAGGAGCAACAACGGCTCAGCCGTGAAGTGGTAGACCACACAAGCTCACAGAACAGGACTGCTGAGTGCTGAAGCAACACTCACTACCGAGTTCCAAACTGCCTCTGGAAGCAACGTCAGCACAATAACTGTTCGTTGGGACCTTCACAAAATGGGTTTGCATGGCCGAGCAGCCGCATACAAGTCTAAGGTCACCATGTGCAATGCCAAGCGTCGGCTGGAGTGGTGTAATGCTCGCCACCATTGGACTCTGGAGCATCTGGCAGTCCGACGGACTAATCTGGGTTTGGCGGATGCCAGGAGAACACTACCTGCCCCAATGCATAGTGCCAACTGTAACGTTTGGTGGAGGAGGAATAATGGTCTGGGGCTGTTTTTCATGATTTGGGCTAGGCCCCTTAGTTCCAGTGAAGGGAAATCTTCATGCTACAGCATACAATGGCATTCTTGATGATTCTGTGTTTCCAACTTTGTGGCAACAGTTTGGGAAGGCCTTTTCAGGTTTCAGCATGACAATGCCCCCGTGCGCAAAGCGAGGTCCATAGAGAAATGGTTTGTCGAGATCGATGTGGAACAACTTGACTGGCCTGCACAGAGCACCGACCTCAACCCCATCGAACACCTTTGGGATGAGTTGGAATGTCGACTGCGAGCCAGGCCTAATCGCCCAACAACAGTGCCCGACCACACTAATGGTCTTGAGGCTGAATGGAATGCAAGTTCCATGCAGCAATGTTCCAACTGCTAATGGAAAGCCTTCCCAGAAGAGTGGAGCCTGTTTTAGCAAAAAAGGGGGGACCTACTCCATATTAATGCCCATAATATTGGAAGGAGATGTCTACATACTTTTGGTCATGTAATGTATTTCATTACTGCACTCAAACTTGTTGACCTATAAACCGCTTGCTCTTGACGTTCATAATTGAAACAATATTCATGGTTGTGCATGTGTTTGTGCGCATGCATGTGTGATTCCAAAACAAGGGACAGATAAAATGCTACTGACAGATAACCTGTTATGCAACTATGTCATGTCTGTCTCCACTCTGGTCCCTGATCCATTCTCTATATTTAACCTGTCCTACAGTGTCTGGATGGGTGGGACATTCTATTAAACAAACAGAAAACAGGTTTTAAAGGGTCAAATTTGACTCATTTGACATGCCTGGGACAAAGGAAACTCTGTATGATCTGTGGTGATGACAACACAAAGAGACCTCAGTCGAACAACATACTGTATCAGCTGGAGGAATCCCTCTGCAGGTGACTGGGTTACACTGTGTTATGTTGCAATCTAGTGGTGGAAGAATAGAAGTGCAGTGTATACAGTGGGCATTTAAAAGAACAGGTGGAGACATGTCAATAGTCAATCAAATCACATTTTATTTGTCACATGTGCCAAATACAGCAGGTGTAGATCTTACAGTGAAATGCTTACTTACAAGCCCTTAACCAACAATGCAGTTTTAAGAAAAATACCTAAAAGTAACAAATAATTAAAGAGCAGCAGTAAAATAACAATCTACAGAGGTGAAGTGCCTATGGGGGTAGGTGCCAGTTGCAGTTCAAAACACATTTGATCTACTACATGCAGTACCAGTCAAAAGTTTGGACACACCTACTCATTCAATGGGTTTCCTTTATTTGTACTATTTTCTACATTGTAGAATAATAGTGAATATATCAAAACTATGAAATAACACATATAGAATCATGTAGTAACCAAAATAGTTTTAAACAAATCAAAATATATTTTATATTTGAGATTCTTCAAAGTAACCACCCTTTGCCTTGATGACAGCTTTGCACACTCTTGGCATTCTCTCAACCAGCTTCATGAGGTAGTCATGTGGAATGCTTTTCCAACAGTCTTGAAGGAGTTCTCACATATGCTGAGCACTTGTTGGCTGCTTTTCCTTCACTCTGAGGTCCAACTCATCCCAAACCATTTCAATTGGTTTGAGGTTGGGTGATTGTGGAGGCCAGGTCATCTGATGCAACACTCCATTACACTCTCCTTGGTCAAATAGCCCTTACACATCCTGGAAGTGTGTTTTGGGCCATTGTCCTGTTGAAAAACAAATTATAGTCACACTAAGCGCAAATCAGATGGGATGGCATATCACTGAAGAATGCTGTGGTAGCCATGCTGGTTAAGTGTGCCTTGAATTCTAAATAAATCACTGACAGTGTCACCAGCAAAGCACCCCGCACCATCACACCTCCTCGTCCATGTTTCACGGTGGGAACCACACATGCATCATCTGTTCACCTACTCTGCGTCTCACAAAGACACAGCGGTTGGAACCAAAAATCTAAAATTTGGACTCGTCAGACCAAAGGACAGATTTCCACTGGTCTAATGTCCATTGCTTGTGTTTCTTGACCCAAGCAAGTCTCTTCTTATTATTGGTGTCCTTTCATCATAATGCTTGATGGTTTTTGCGACTGCACTTGAAGAAACTTTAAAAGTTCTTGAAATTTCCCAGATTGACTGACCTTCATGTTAAAGTAATGATGGACTGTCATTTCTCTTTGCTTATTTGAGCTGTTCTTGCCATAACATGGACTTGGTCGTTTACCAAATAATCTTCTGTATACCAACCCTACCTTGTCACAACACAACTGATTGGCTCAAACGCATTAAGAAGGAAAGAAATTCCACAAATTAACTTTTAATAAGGCACACCTGTTCATTTAAATGCATTCCAGGTGAGTACCTCATGAATTTGGTTGAGAGAATGCCAAGAGTGTACAAAGCTGTCATCAAGGAGAAGGGTGTCTACTTTGAAGAATCTCAAATATCAACCATTTTAGTTACTATGTGATTCCCTTGGTGTTATTTCATAGTTTTGATTTCTTCCCTATTATTTTACATGAAAATATTAAAAAATAAATAAAAACCCTTGAATGAGTAGGTGTTTCCAAACTTTTGACTGGTACTGTACATATGAAATACACGTTTGAGTCTAACATCAGTATTGAAGGAAATTACATGAGTCTGGATTCAGGTGCTGGAATTCCAACTGTTTATTTTCTACTTTTTAGTGACTACAGAAAATGTTACATTTTAACACTGAAAATCCAAGGCTGGATGACATCATCACTTGCTTCTCTTTATTATTTTTATTCCAATTGTTGTTTTGTTTAGCAAACACAGCAGATGATGTTGCACAGCACTGAGCGAGCAGTAGCAAAACCAAGAATATTAGAACCTAAATGATTAAACCAACCACGCTATGAGATACTGTGGCCCATGAGGACAGTGTCTTGGAGTACGAGTGCTGATCTAGGGGAAGGTGACCCCACTTATTTACTAGGATTCAAAGGGAACAAATTACTGAATTACTGGGTTCTCTTTGGAAATAAATGTCAGCGAGTTGGTTTCGGTATTTTTTGTTGTTCAACTAAACCTTCCAGAGCACTTTATAATATATGAATAATTTCTGGAAGAGGCCCCAAGTAACGATGCATAATTCCAGGAACTTTAAATAATGTTTTTTCCAGAAGTCCTGGTTGGAGGATTCTGGATTTCCTGCTTTATTTCCTCCAGATTCCGGGTTTCTTCCAACTGTGATTTCAGGTAAACCAGGGAACCCTGCCCCCAGTGAGGGCCTCAGCCCCTTTATTGTTTTAGTGTTTTCACATTCAAAATGACCACCCACTACTTCTTCAGGGAATAGGGTACCACCTCAGATTTGCCCAAACATCTGATTGTCTCAGGCGCTGCAGTACTATGATGAGACTCAGCCTGATTAGGGACACAGTAACACACACAGTAACACACCTCCTTGAACTTTGAAGCACATTTCAGAGACAAACAGATATAAAATGTACAAGAATCACACAAGGCATGGTGCATGCACATTTATTGCATATTTCAAACAACAAATCAAAAACTGAAAAATTGGGCGTCTAAAATTATTCAGCCCCTTTACTTTCAGTGCACAAACTCTCTCCAGAAGTTCAGTGAGGATCTCTGAATGATCCAATGTTGACCTAAATGACTAATGATGATAAATACAATCCACCTGTGTGTAATCAAGTCTCCGTATAAATGCACCTGCACTGTGATAGTCTGTCTAGTTCAACCATGTAACTACTGTTGTCTTTAAAGCATTTGGATATTTCCCAAGCTTTAAACTCCCAAGGCCACTGTGGAGATTGAATGGAAGGAGAAAGACCACTAACAGAAGACCTGAAACTTTCAGCTAAAAGATCTGATCAGACTCCAAGAGGCTTATCTGGATGAACTGCAGGATCCACTGTAACTCTGGGACAACTGTTGTAATAAACTGGCTTTATGGAAATAAGATGAAAACATCAAAGATATCTAAACTGAGTTCACTGACCACACACACCAAACATGTGGAAGAAGGTGCTCTGGTCACATGAAACCAAAATTGAACACAACAATGCAAAACATGTTTGGCGTAAAGCAACACAGCTCATCACCCTGAACACAACATACCACTGTCAAACATGGTGGTCCCATGGTTTGGGCCCATATACACACACAAAGTTTCTTTGATGGGTTTATTGGAGACTTTGCTCATTGTCCAAAACATAAAGCAAAATCTACAATGGAATGGTTCAAAAAAAACAGACAGGTGTGAATGGCCAAGTCAAAGTCCAGACCCCATCCATCCCAATCTGTGGAAAGAACTGAAAACTGCCACAAATGCTCCATCCAACCTCACTGTCAGACAGTAAATGGGAAAAATCAGATCAGTCAAAACTTAGGGACCAACTGTTTTATAGCATCTGATGTATTCCAGCTCTAACTTTGCACCTTTTCAGTTTTTGATTTGTTAAAAAAGTTTGAAATATCAATAAATGGCTTCATGATTAGTTGACTTAGTTTTATATCTTTATGTTTGAAGCATGAAATGTGCAAAAGTGTTGGAATAGACCTAATATGTGAAATGATTGGTGGTCTGATACCTGATTCACATATTTGTAACCAGGCCACCACAGTACAGCTCAGCTTGGCCCCATGTTGAATCAGGCACCAGAGGACTGGGTTGAGCAACACTGACAGGACTTGCAGCCCTGGTTTAGTTTAAAACATCACTTCAGATTGTACATTTAAACAGGATGATTCCTGCTAAACTGAGTTCACTGACCAACCTTGACTACAGAAGCCCCACACACCTACAGCCTTCTACTAACATCTATACCCATAGTCCAGTAAGTGCTGTCCCAATATACAAATCAAAACTCAACATCTCTTAAACTCACAAATGCCAGTGACTTTTTGAACAAACGTTTTAATTCACTTATTTTTCATTTTTTAATGCTCCACTTTTTGGTTTGTTTTAGAAATCTTTGGATGCTCATTATTATCCATCCCATATTAATACCCATAAAATAAAATAAAAAAAAGTGAAAAGTCAAAAGAATACTGAAAACACATTACACACTGCTGCTTTTTCACGGGCTTCATGACAGCTGTTGAAATAGGAGTGCAAGAGTTGGAATAGACCTAACTGTAGAAATGGTCTGTATATGAAATGACACCCTGTATAGTGCACTAGTTTTGAACAGAGCCATAGGGTTGGGTTAGTAGAGATACTGAAATGACACCCTGTATAGTTTAAAACATCACTAGTTTAGAAACAGAGCCATAGGGTTGGGTTAGTAGAGATATGAAATGACACCCTGTAAACTAGTGCACTTTTTCAGTTTTGAACAGAGCCATAGGGTTTGGGTTATGTAGATTATTATGAAATGAAAAGTCACCCTGTATAGTGCACTAGTTTTTTTGAACAGAGCCATAGGGTTGGGTTACTGTAGAGATATGAAATGACACCCTGTATAGTGCACTAGTTTTGAACAGAGCCATAGGGTTGGGTTAGTAGAGATATGAAATGACACCCTGTATAGTGCACTAGTTTTGAACAGAGCCATAGGGTTGGGTTAGTAGAGATATGAAATGAAAATATCCCCTCGTCAAAATCCTGATTTTCAATATTGTCCTGATCACATCCTGGATTAGCCATAGGGTTCTGGTCAGAAGTAATGCACTACATAGGAAATAGGATGTAGTGACAGACATGTGTCGGCCCGTTGTCAGGACAATGGTCTCTGGCAGTGTTCAGAACACATGTTGAAGTGACAGAGCTGTGATACACGAGAAGAAGAACACAAACCCACTCCTTCATCTGATCTAAGCAGGAGAATGTTCTAAGTCTGTGAGACAAAACTGAATGTTCATTTGTTTTTGTTTTTGTTTGTTTTCTCTCAAAAAACCTACTATGTACAAATCTAGATGTTCTACAAAGGCATAAATTAAAGCAGTGGTTAAGCAATAATACAAAAACACAATTCCATTAAAATCAAATCATCACAACACAGAAGACGAGAAAAGGAAAACATATGAACACATTATCACAGCAGTTGTTGGTTTTACCCTGTAAAAAACAATAGTCTACCATCATTATAATATCGGAATAAGGACCCAACGTCTGGTAACAAAATAATACACTTCATCTCTTCATCCAGACAAGTTTCAAACCTCAAGACCCTGAAACTTGTCCTCCGCGACCTTGAACAGGACACTTCTGCCAAAAAAAACATCAAAAATAAATAAGAACCATAAATATTTTAAAAAGAAGTAACAATAACAACATTAGTTACCAAACTAGTTGAGTTCTGCCGGACCCACTTTGACAATCTCTCTCCACAGAACCACAGAGTTCTCACTATGAGGTATTCAGAGACAAACACGGCCAGAGTGCTGGGCCTTCCTTCAAAGGGGAGGAGAGAGGATGGGAGGAGAGTGGGAGGGAGGGGGGCAGGGGAGACAGAAGAAGAAGAAGAGCTTTGGTATATCAGCAGGAGTGGAGATCAGAAATTCCTTTGGTATGTTTTCATTGCATGGTTGAGCTGGCGAAAGCACCACTTGTGAGAGAGAGCGAGAAGAGAGAGCGAGAGAAAGAGAGAGAGAGAGAGAGCGATAAGGATGGAGAGAGTGAGAGATATTCCTTTAGTCTTCAGTAGTGGCCTGTCTCTACAGGCTGAGGTATTCAAAGAGTAAAAGGTCAAAGGTCATAGAGAGGTCAACAGTGGTTTAACACTTTGGTTCAAGCAAGGCACTCGTCCTGGGAGTTTTAGAGAGGTTGTCAACATGTCTGTATAGAATGGTGTCAACATGTAATTTTAGAATGTTCAATGTTGCCAACATATCATTCTAGAACGTTGTGAACATATAATTCAAGAACGTTTTCAACATGTCTGTCAAAAATGTTGTCAACATTCTAGAACCTTGTCAACATGTCATTCTCGAACGTTGTCAACATTTAATTTCTAGAACATTTCATTCTAGTTGTTAATATGTATGTCTAGAGTGTTGTCAACATCTTTGTTGTTTTGGTAACATAGTCTACAGCTTCAGTATCATGTCTACCTATAGCTTTATAAGTAGAGAGCAGAGATGTTAAGAGACCAAGCAGAGCAGAGGGAGGGGAGGAGGACGAAAGGAGAGGAGGGGTAAGGATAAGGAAATACATTAAACCTTCTATCCCCATCACTCATGTCGGCCGTGCAATGACAAAATCTTTGGTTATCTTTGGTATCATCAAAGTGATAGAAATCACAATGGAAATTGAGTGAGGTAGCATCTTTGGTTCACACTAGAAAATATCAGTAGGTCTTAACACATTTAGAGATTTCTTTATCCTCTTCTTTGTTGTTTTCTGTTCGACGTGAGGAAGCAGCTCTCTTGGCTTTGCTTCATTTAATATAATACTCATTAACATGGAGAGGAGCTACAGTAACCCACAGACAGAGGCAGAGATTGCTTCATTTAACATGGAATACTCATTAACATGGAGTCTGGTACCCCAGACATGGAGCTACAGTAACCCACAGACAGAGGCAGAGATACTCCCAGCCCAGTCCAGACTGGTACCCCAGACATGGAGAGGAGCAAAACCCACAGACAGAGGCAGAACCAAGCCCCCACTAGACTGGTACCCCAGACATGGAAACTCCCCACAGACAGATTTGACTCCCATCCCAGTCTCTGGTACCCCAGACATGGAAAGCAAGTCACTGTAGACAGTAAACTCCACACAATTTGCTTTCAAGCCACTCCTGGTGCTGACATGCATAGCATCCATCTATACCCACTGAGGTGAGATGGAGGGAGAAGGAGGAGAGGAGAGCCGGAATGATGGAGTAGAGGAATGGAGGGAGAGGAGAGATACTGGGTGAGGAAGAGAGGAGGAGAAATGGTAGTGGTGTAAAGTGCTTAAGTAAAAATACTTTAAATTAGTTTAAATTAGTTTTTTGGGTCTCTGTACTTTACCTTACTATTTATATTTTTGACAACTTCTACTTTTACTTCAATACATTCCTAAAGAAAATAATGTACCTTTTACTCCAATATCTTCCCTGACACCCACAAGTACTCGTTACATTTTGAATGCTTATCAGGACAGGAAAAGGGTTCAATTCCCGCACTTATAATGAGAATATCCCCGGTCACCCCTACTCCCTCTGATTTAGTGGACTCATTAAACACACATGCTTCGTTTGTAAATGATGTCTGAGTGTTGCAGTGTGCCCCTGGCTATCCGTCAATAATAAAGAAAAGGAAATGATGCCGTCCGGTTTGCTTAATATAAGGAATTTGAAATTATTTCTACTTTCACATATTTTAACAATTACATTTACTTTTGATACTTAAGTATATTTAAAAACCAAATACTTTTAGACTTTTACTCAAGTAGTATTTTACTGGGTGACTTTCATTTTGACTTAAGTCCTTTTCTATTAAGGTATCTTTAAATTTTTAAAGTATGATAATTGGATACTTTTTCCACCACTAAGAGATGGCGAGAGGAAGATAGGAGAGATAGAGGGATAGGAGGAGAGGAGAGTGTTAACAGTCACACTCAGGTCTTTAAAAATACTCTTTACAACATCAGCTACAAAATAAAAGACATTATTCTTTGGTTGTACTTCTTGCTGTGATTCTGTCAAAGTGATTTGGTATTATAACTGCATACAGTCTAGGCTACCTGCCCTGGAGTGGAGAAAGCTTTGGTTTTCATTTTTACTGTTTCAACAGTACAGGAAGAAAGCACTACGGAATGGGTCAAGGGTTATGGGTCATGGTTAGCAGCTCCTACTGGGGCAATTTCCCCCCTCCCCTGTCTGCTCTTCCAGTGAAGGAGGTAGAAGTCCCCCTAATCACTGATCCCAGGTCAGAAACAATATTTATTTCATCCTTCTAATGGTTACTGATAGGATTGGGGGCAAGGTCATCTGAACCTAGATCCGTTTATGGCAGCTTCTACCTGGAGTGTCTGGGGTTTACTGACGGACAGAAAACTGTGACCAATCAAATGTCTGTTTGACCTGAAAAGATACTCTGACCAATCCAAACGGCTGCTGAACATTCCAGTGGCACCTGTAAGATTCCTCCTCAAAGCTGATTGAACCGTCCCACAGGATCTCGGTCCACTGGTCAGAACCCACTGATTAAACAGGCTGATTAAACGTCCATCCAGAGGCCCTCCCTCAAACCGACCAGTCAGATCAAAGATAAGGACAGTGGGCAGGAGGTATGAAAGCTGTGAGATCAGTGATTGGGTAAAATGCCAGAACAGAGTTTTTAAAGCAGGTCAAAACAAGTCTTTGGTTTGTTTTTTCTTTGGACACTATAAATAGCAGTGTTAGAGTACAGGCTTTAAGGTCAAAACGCTGTTTATAGGTATTTTCCTTAGTTTCTCATGGTTTCTACATTGTAAAGCTTTTCCACCGAGGTTGAGTCTGTCAGTCTGTCTCCCCATACACAGTAAAAAATCTTGACTGCCTCAAACTAGAAAAAAATAAGTCTCCACGCTAACTAAAAACATTAACACCATATCTAATATAAAATGTAGTCAACTCAACACTTGATTACCTGAGATGACATAATTCAAAATTGTAAGTCAGCGTGGCAACTTATTTTTTCCAAGTTAAATCAACTCAAAACTGTGCCCGCTCTCCCCCTCCAGTCCCTCCTCCTCAGGCTTTGCTGCAGGTGGAGACGGAGGAATTAGCGGAGTGGGTGGAGCCTCCGTTTTCGTCGAGCCACTTGTCGAGGCTACGTCGCCGTGCGTTCATGAAGAAATTTGAGACGGTGGTCAGCTCCAGGCCCAGCTGCTGGCTGATGGTGATCTGAAGCTCCTTGGACGGACGCTTATTCTCCTTGAAGATGGCGTGGAGGGTCCTTCTCTGTACGTCGGTAAACACCAGCCGAGGCTTCTTGGAGTGGCCACCATTACCATTGTGGTTGCTGTCGCTGTGATTTCCGCCGCTGCTGCCACCGCTGCCGCCACCGCTACCGTCACCACCAACTTTACAGTGGCCATGGTCCTGCTCCTTGCGCTTACACGCTAAGGGTGGGAGAGAAAGAGAGATGTTATAACAAACTACATCATACCAGCATTAACACAGTATACAACACTGTATAACAACAATAGGCTACAGCACACAATCATCTATACCGTGGAATATAACACACACACGGGTAGCCTCATAATAACCTACATTGGAGCTCACAGCTGAAAACAATTGCCGCTGACCGTGGTGCTGAAGCACACGGTAAATCGGCCTCTCCCTGCATATCGAGACTTTACCAATAGAGGGCAGTAGTGAGCTGTCAAACAGCTGTAGCAGCGCTGAATTCGACCAAAAACCATTCATTCTACTTAGCTGGAGAACATCGGTTTGACACACTTTCCCAGATAGATTATTTAATATAGATCTTAGACCATCTTTTCTAGGACCAAGGATATTTCACCACCATCTTACAAATATATGCAAAACAAGCAAGATGGATCTGCATGCCAGGTGCGTGTTGTTAAATTGATATTCGAGTCTATGAAATGAACAATCACAGAAAGGTCTGTGTGTGTTCTGTGATAGCAGCAGTATTAGCCTAGTTAGGTAGAGACACCCCTAGATAACCATTAACAGAGAGCTACCGCTCCGTGTGGAGTTGAGTTGGCATCCTATCTGCTCTGTGTGTGTGTGAAGCTTTATCCTATCTGCTGCGCTATAAATCAACGTGCTGAAGGCCACAGTGACACCCCAGCAGCCACCGCGCGGAGCTGACAGACAGGTAGTCGGACAGGTTGGGAGCTTTCCCAGGCTCGTTATCACCCTTGTCCCCCCCCCCACACACACAGCTCTGCCCGTCTGACAATCATTAAGCAGATAACTCCACACTGAGGTAGCCTAGCAATGGCGTGACTACACACACTCGTGTACCAGCAGCAGCGGTGTGTGTGTTTTTGTGTATGTTTAAAATAAATAAATAAAATATATGATTAGCCCCTTTTCCGAATACAAGAGCCGATTCACTCAGTTTGACAATTTTTTTAATTAGGCTTATTCCAAATATGTTCAATAACATGCTATTTTGGGGCGTTAGAGGTTAGTTGGACTACCAACCGAACGGCTGTATGATCGAATCCCCGAGCTGACAAGTTAAAAATCTGACGTTCTCCCCCGAACAAGGCAGTTAACCCACTGCTAGGCAATCATTGAAAATAATAATTTGTTCTTAACTGACTTGCCTAGTTAAATATAGAAAAGCACAAACTTCCCAAACAGGAATATAATAGGCTTAAAGGTGAACGAATTTCTAACGAACAAAATGATAATGTCAGAATCAACGCTTGAGATAAATTATCGACAGGTGCATTGTCAGGCCTTAACTTTTACAATTGCTTTAAGAAAACACATGTTTCTGTATTTGCTGCAAAATTAATATTAGGTTCATTATTAGGTTAATTGATGAGTGTGCGAGGAAGTGTATAGGTCTAGAATGTACAAGAAGCTTTTAGGGAATTATTTAAGGAACTATATACGCAACTTCTCAACAACATCGTGCCAAAAGCAGAGGACCACAACGGAAATGCGTTTTTGCTGCATTATGCTCGATTATTTTAAACCCACTTCACATGTAATACGTCGCATTTCCAATTCGTGAAAAAAATCTATCAATTCAATATTAAATAGGTTAATGATATGAGTAGGTCTAGTCTACCGGCAGGCATAGGCCTCGGTGACATGAGAAACCCGCCAGGCATGCATGATGTAACATGGGGAAATGGAATAAGCCAAATTTCAATAATCAATATCAATCTTCTATTTTAGTTCTTAGTAGGCCGATCACACACACACATTTCACCCGAGAACCGATCGATATATGTTCGTGTTACGGGCTTCCTTTTCCTGTTCACAGACATTCTACATTTCCAGAATCTGAAACGTTATTAATACTATGAGAGGTATTTCACTACGAAGCCTTTATGATTCAGGTCGAAGTTATATAAAGACAAATATGTATATACTTTCATTAGGGAGAAATAAAATATATATGCGCATGGATGCAATAGCTATGCATATTATTGTGGTTGATGTTTTATGGAAGTGAAATTAGACTCAAATAGAATGAAGAGGGAGACACTGACAAAATAATCCCCCCACTCAAAAAGTCAACCCAATAAGCCTAATGAAAAATATGTTATTTGACTTTTAACTTTTATAAAAGCATGTCAGGGCTAAATAGAACAGCACAGGCGTACTGCCTAACATTCATGAATTCACTGAAAACAATTCCGGGAAAATGTATATTTTTTCTGTCCTGAGTGATAATATTTTCCCTTAGCTCACGAGATGGAAGGGATTATTGGTTCTAATTCTAATGGATCAATAGAAATGTGTTTGGCGTGCGTCAACAGACTTATAATAAGTCATGCCCTTATTTTGAATCACCTGCATCGAAAGATCAAGAGTTGCGTTTGGACTGCAACATGTTTATTCGTCTATTTAAGTCACAAAAACAATGTAAAATGACATTGTATATATATGGTTATATATACTGTTAATGACACACACAAACACACGCTGCAAATAATCAATGGCGATTTAACACACTTTCAGCAGCGTACCGCCTCACACTTTTCACAAGCCAAAAACCCATCCGCCTCAGCGCGTCATTGATTAGACATAAAGCAATTCCTTTGTATGCTGGCGACTGCGTGGCTCCGTGTGTGTGTCCGCTGAACTGTTCAGGCGGATTGACTCGGGTCCTCGGGACAAATTAATAGAGAGCTATCTATCAGTTAATTACCACAAACCCAGAGTCAGCCCCGCGTCACGCCTCCTAACGAGTTTAGCTCCAAACAAAAACACACTCACTGAAACACAATAAGTGCGTCAACGCAGCCAAAGACAGTTTCCATAAGCTTTCCTCAAGATTTAAAATAATGGTCATATTGATCCTGGAAAATTTTCCTATTATATTATATTGTTATTATGTTATACTATTTTCCGCAGATGTTCCATCCCTCAGCCCTGAAATGCACAGCTTGAGGATGTTACTACATGTGCTGGCAGCAAATTAATATTTTCATGATGTAAAAATATTTTTTAGAACTGGATTCTTATTCTCTCGCGAGTGGACTCTGTTTACATGGACTCGCGTGGACTCTGTTTACATGGACTCGCGTGGACTCTGTTTACATGGACTCGCGTGGACTCTGTTGGGAACAACAAAAAGCTGATGAGTTGGGCAAAATAATTTCATTCTGGATCAGATCACCTTACCAAAACACACACAAAACACCCCCACCCCCACACACGCACACGTGAATAAACACATGGGCCCTTATTCTTATAGAATGGAAAAAGCCAAGAGACAAGAGATTACAACAAAGACAATGATGAATTCAACTGCAGGAAATTCCAAAGGGAGGTTTCAGTTGTGTCATACCACTGGCTACTCCAATGTCAGATTCAAGACAGCTGCAGACAATAGGCCTACTGTTCCAATGACGAGCACCAAACAATCTTAAATACCCCCTATGGATAAAGAGTAAAGGGAGAGAGAAAGATAAATAAAAAGGAAGTAGGTATTACCGAGGGTTCGCTCACCTGCGAGCCTGAGCGCGCTCATGCGTGTGAACTCAGGCTCCTGCAGCCACTTCCACATCCTGCGGAAGGTCTCTCGGCCGGACTTGAGCTTGGACCAGGGCTTGGGGTTCCGGAGCAGGTCTGACAGTGTTCCCTGGGACCGACACAACACCCTCTGGGCGAATATAGCCTGGGGGATGGAGTAACGCTTCAGCTCTGTGGTGATCCGCTGCGCTACTTCTTTGGTGTTTACTTCTTCCATTTGACCCGACGAATTGCCATCGGTACCGCCACCACCACCAACCCCGTGGACTTGAACCCCGGGCCCTGAGGCGTGGCTCTGGGTGTTGTTGTCCCGGGGGTTCCCGTGGCCCAGGACGTGCCCCGAGGCTCCGAGGTGGGCATGGGGTGGTGGTGATGGAGGCCGTTTATATGGAGCATGTTCCCCGAGGAGGTGAGGTGCTGTTCTGCGTGTCTGGCCAGCATGGTGGGGTGATGAGCCTCGAACCCACCGGGAGTCAACTGCATCTTCTCCCCCGGCATGGAGGCTGAGACCCCGGGGTGGGCATAGGGAGGCAGTCCGGCCTGGGAGCTGTGTAGGCCGGCCAGGCCAGAGCCAGACAGTGGGGAGAGGCTCTGTCCCATCCCAGGGGCGTCTTTGTGGTGGTATGGGGAGTAGAGGTTGTTGATCGGCGCCAGTCCCCTTTCGTCCCTCATAAACGTAAAGCTGCCGGTGACATTACCAGGGAGTCGCTGATGATGATTATGAGGATGATGAGGATGGTGGTGGTGTGGATGATGATGATGGTGATGATGAGAGAACTTGTCTGCAACAGTGGAGATGGGGGGTAGGGGAGGCTGGAGAGGTGTGAGGGTGGTGTAGGTGCTTGCGCTCATTCCAGGGGGGGTCTCGCACATACTCATGGCGGGGTGCAGGTGATGACCGGGGTGCCCAGTGTTGTGTCCGTGGTGGGAGTGGTATTCTCCTCCGTCTAGCAGGCTCGTCATGCCCATGGAGCGGTGCGCCAGCCCTCGGCCCCCACCCGGGCGGGGGTGTGGGCTGTGGCCGACTAGCAGCTCTCCTGGACCGGCCACAGACTCATGGCTCAGGTCGCCGAGGCTCTCCATGGACAGTTGCGCGTTCATAATGCTTGGCGACCATCTATGTGACCTGGGAGAGGGATGGATGTCCACAGAACAGTCCAGAGTCCTCACGGCGGGAAAGTTCCCTCCCAGTCTGTTGGTTTGTTGTGGTGGTTTGTTCTGTCTCCTGAATCCTGGTTGATGGACGTCTTTTTATGCTGGTGTTTTCTTCCTCTTGTCTTTGTTGATTATTTTCTTTCCTCCGATTATATATTTTTATTTCCCTTTTAGACTCGTTTTATTGATACTACATTTTATTTTTTGCTTCCTCCGGGTTGTGTCTCGAGCCCCCCCGCCTGTCCTTGCGCTCCGGTCGGGTCCTGCGCCATCTCTCTCTCCGTGGCTTTTCTCGTGCTGCTCGGTTTCTCCACACCTCCGTTTCACCGCTGCCGATCCCGAACATACACACATGCGCACGGGCGACTTCCATCCCCTCCAACCACACACACACACACACACACACACACACACACACACACACACACACACACACACACACACACACACACACACACACACACACACACACACACACACACTGCTCTGACGTCAGTCATTAGTATTAAGATACCTGCTGGTTATAACCCCCCTCTCACACACCCATTTGAATAAAATAATTGAATCACAAATGAATTAATATTATTTTCTAGTTTATAATTTACACGTTCAATGGAGCCTATTGAGCCTATTGTATTTCAACACAAATAAAAACCTATTGATCCAATATTGTTCTGGAGCCTCCTTAACATGTCATGCAGAACAAATGAAGTGAACTTCCGGGTTCATTCTCCACTCGTCAATGAGGTGCGCGCGCGTGTGCGTGTGTGATTAGACCATGACCGTGTGCATGCAGTATTCAAAACCTTATATTCACACACGTGTCCTTCATAATCACCACCTATCTTGAACCAAATGTCATCATGCTGTTTCTCTATTTTTATATAATAAAACTAAAATGGGATCCCAACAAAATCCCCTAATAGAGGATTATTGTAGCAATCTTTCAACTCCAGTCCGAATGAAAACCATTCCATATGTCGGTTTGAAGTAACAAATAAAGCTGTACTTCTCTCTCTTTAGAAATAAAAAGATGAACAGATGTGTCTATTGTTAAACCATTAAGATTAACGAACCGGCCGGCCGTGCATGGGAGTGTGTGGGTGTGTGTAGGCTAAGTGTGTCCACGCGTGCCCCCATCGATACGCGGTGTGTGTGTGTGTGTGTGTGAACTTGATCACAGTGAAGAAAAGTGTTCATTCATGAATAGGCCTATGATTACATAAACATAATATCTCTCATGATAATAATACTTACTAATGTTAGTAATTAATTGAGAAACAATTGAATGACAAATATGTTTTATTGCGTCATTTTATTTCCTTCACCCATTGAGTAGGCCCACATCATTACAATACAATTTCAAACATTGTTTTCAAGTTTCCTAAATTGGCTACACAATGGGTGAACTTCAAATGACTTGTGTGTGTTGGGAGGGGGGTGGGCGGTTCGAGGCGTCCTTTTCACGCGGTCAGGCAGGCGACAGCTTGCTGCGGCCAGTGGCCAACCCGGGCCACATGTCAAAGGTGACGCTTCAAGACTCCTCATGTTAACAGCTGCTCTTGCAGATTAACTTCACACACACACACACACACACACACACACACACACACACACACACACACACACACACACACACACACACACACACACACACACACACACACACACACACACACACACACACACACACACACACACCGCGGCATCTGTCAGGGTCAAGAACAACAGGACACCATTCAGTTGAACAAGTTAAAGAAGAGAAACGTAAAAGTTAAATGGTCTCTAATAGGAAGTCAACGTCAGTGGCGTGTGGGGACTTGACGTTTGCCCCAAAACAAAGACACTTAATGAACAACGAGATTCTTTCCAGCGGTATGGATATAATAAAGGACTGGGCAGAGATTCGACATAAGCCTATTGATAACTTACAAACAAAACGTGCAGTCTAGGCCTAATAACAAAATAGTTAATGTCAACAAAGTAAATAAAATGTGTTAACATTTAAAAAGTAAAATTAAATATGTTATCAATTTGCTAAATTAATTGACATAACATTTGTGAGGCAAATAATAATCAATCATCACGAATAACAGATTGCTCCTATCAGACAAACAGACAAACATATTATAGTCTATATCAGGCCAAATAAGAAGAGAAAGATTCACGTTTCAGCAGCCACATCTGCACACATTCTCATGCTGATCGATATTTTTCCTTCCAGCAACATGCAAAAGGGCGGTGTGCGCGTGTATGTGTTTGAGTGTCATAGTGTTGTGGCCTATTCACGCGTCAAAGCTGCAGCGTGTGTGTCGTGTCGTTGTAGAGAATAGTCTGTGGTTGTTATAGCAAGTATTTGATGAATATAGAAAAAGAGAGAGATAAATATATATATAACCTATTCACATAAACACTGCTTTTCATAAAACGTGTGTCAACTAACTAAGAAGTCAACTGACATAACAAAACCTTTCAGCTGAAAAGAAAACTCCATCCCTCACCGTAACTGCAGCAACATACAGTAGATAGGCTATGACATGTCTGACCGTTTTAATTATGGCCATGTAGCTTACAAATGACTGTCCCGCAACAACGTCGTTGAAAGCATATTGTCATATTGTAAACGATAGGCCTATACCACAGATCTGCAGCAGCCACCTCCACAATAGCATGTATCGTAACATTCAACAGAACATCACGATGCCCTCGGCTTGGTTACCAGTCATTCCTACGTAGTTGAATAGTCAGAAGCAGAGCATTTATTTAGATAAAATAAAAACATGGCTTTGGTCAGAAGGTAAAAGACAGTCAGGTAAGTTAACCCAAAGCACCAGCCTTATTAGAGCAAAGCGGAAACACCCTCACCCGATTGGTCGGTTGGTCAGGCTGCACCGTGGAGACTGTCTGTATTAATTATTAATTATCCACAGACTGCTGTTGTATTCTGTTGACTCTGGGTCATATTCACAGTCATATATATCCTACAGTCGGCACTAGGTTATAGTGTTGAATCCAATAACCAATGTTGCATATACAATTATTAATAGAGTAGGCCTATGCCTCTCCTCTCTCTATGTGAATGATGATGAGGATGGTAACAGAGTATGTTTATGGAGCAAAGGTTAGACCTACTACAAATATCCTAACCTGAATAGTGACTATTTGGTTGTAGCCTTCAGTGCATAGCGTCCAACATTCCATGGTTTTACGGTGGCCGTTACTAAAGTGAAGCATAACATTATTATCGTTCATTTCATATGCTGTGGTTTATAGTGGAGACAGAGGCACATGGATCGATCATCTCAGCTCTACAGATAGTGACATACTACTACAGAGATGGGTTATTAACGCTCATAACGACACTATTAGAATTCCCAAACCAGATTTAGGCAAAAGCGACCGCCTAGACACTATATTTCTAGACAAGACTAATATAATCGAAGTCCATACTTACAGTGGCCTGAATTGAATTAAGCGTGGTCTATATGCCTGTTCACATGATTATATGTAGGCCGGAACTATTAATAGCTACCCATTTCTTATTGCTAAATATTGTGCATAGACTATGCTAACCAATTAAACAATATTTGATTTCAGACCGAGGTTTTAAATGATATAGTATAGGATATTAATAGCGTAATACCAAACGTTTTATTGATTGCTAAAGGCTATATAGCAACTGAAAATAAAATGAGAATCTTAGGCGCTGTTTTTTCAATATTTTTATGTAGGGTAGTCTTACTTCCTCGAATAAAAAAACAGTTTACTATTCGTTTCATTTAAAGTTCAAATAGTTGAATGGTCAATCTGCAAACAGGTCTCGAATCAGCAACTAAATGGAGTAGGACTGTGGCATTCTTCAGGAAACTTCTAGAACTCGCAAGAACGATTTCACTTTACTGACATTTTAAAAGGAATACATGTATTCGAATAAAAACCCTTTCTTTAGACCTACTTCTTGTAGGCTGTAGAAAAATGAGCTATATGCCTATACCTTTATACTTTGACACCTAATATGTTTTATAAAAAAACCGAAAGCATTTAAAAGGATGCTCTTTCTAAGCAGTAGGCTACACACAACAGGACATTCGTCTGAGCGGCACGGTAACTAACACAACCTTCACTCATTATAATTATTGGGATTTATGGTATTAAATATACAGCATTTGTAATAATTTATATCCCTGGCCAACTGGCATAAATCTGTAGTGTAATGATATGCTGCAGTCGACTCCATTGTAAGAAAGGCAGTGATTGACTTCGAACGAAAATAAACTGTCCAAATTATTTTTCAATAGCCTATTGGTAATTAGGCCTACACTATAACATATTCCCCTGTAGCCTATCATAAGGTAATAGTCTTAATTCTCCCCATGTCCTAGATTCTTATATCAATTAATATGCCTTTAAAGCATTAGAGCCTTACACAAGTTGTTAAAAGCTGTCTCTAAGTGGATTTATAATGACCATACGTCATCTGATGGTTGCTGTAATGTTCGTACGGGCACATTAAACATATTTATTTGAGGAGCGAGAGCTGCAAATATTGAGAGCAGATTAGTGACGGCACTAGGGTCACTATCTGAAATGTTTAGATTTGATTGCTTGTATCTACGGCCCTGTTGAAACGACGTTAGATTATTCCGGGCCATTTGGTTTTCGACGTCATGGGAGATTCTCATGTCTTCGCCTCGGAATTAATTGTCCTAATATATTCATAGCATATTGTGATAAAGCAGGCTAGGCCTAGGCTATAACGACTGATGGAGGGAACACATGTTTATGGATCAAGAGTGACATGCAGGCCAGGCGTATATCCAACTGTCTCAACGTCTGAATATTCTTCAACAAAACATCTTTGTTTAGAATCGCAGACAGGTTGTCTTAACAATGTCATGGTGTGGTGGAAATCATTATCATCACAATCATCATCTTATCCACGAGAAAACACTGATTAGGTTGTCTCGCTGTCAACACATTTTTCTGCAACACCAAATTATAACATTGTAATATATATATTATATTTAAATGAAATAGAAAAGATAGAATAGACAAAATAAGGAGCGGGGTGGTTTACCTAGAGGTTATGTTATGAGACATTTCATAAGGTGGGAGGCCAATATTTCTCCATCTGAAATGGTTTCGAATCATTCCGGTGGTATAGCCTACTATGTTACTGCATTCATGTCTGGCAAAACAAAATACTTTAGGAAAAAGGGTTTTGGGTTCGATTTTTTGTCATTTTCAGGGAGCACTGAATATACCCAGGATAAATTGAACTATACAAAGCAGCAGGAACAACAAAAACACACAATTTGATGTTTGGAGATGAACAACTTCGAAATTTGACATTTGGAGAATGTGGACGAAAGTCTAATTCTACAGTGAGACTGTGATAACTTGTTGCAGCACCAGACCTTTTGTCAACAAAAGTATTTAAAAATAAATATTATTTCGTGTAAAAGTTGGCTTTTGCAATGGTCTTCTAAAACCCCAGTCAATAGACTACATTTACATTACAAAAAATGAAGAAGATAGTTGGATCATTTGTGGTAAGCAGTAAAAGTGCGCATGTGTGTAAGGGGAGGGTCAGGGGAGGGCCAGGGGAGGGTCAGGGGAGGGTCAAGGGAGGGCCAGGGGAGGGTCAAGGGAGGGTCAGGGGAGGGCCAGGGGAGGGTCAGGGGAGGGTCAAGGGAGGGCCAGGGGAGGGTCAAGGGAGGGTCAGGGGAGGGTCAAGGGAGGGCCAGGGGAGGGTCAGGGGAGGGCCAGGGGAGGGCCAGAGGGGGGTCAGGGGAGGGCCAGGGGAGGGTCAGGGGAGGGCCAGGGGAGGGTCAGGGGAGGGCCAGGGGAGGGCCAGGCAAGGGTCAGGGGAGGGCCAAAGGCACTGAGCAGAACATCTGCAATGTGTGTGTAAGGGGAGGGCCAAAGGCACTGAGCAGAACATCTGCAATGTGTGCTCACCTGTTGCGATGACAACTACAGTTACTACAGTTACTAGAGTTAAAATATCAATATATAAATCTAGTTTACATTTGTAACACAATCCATCATATTAATGTTGGGTTAAAATGTGTTGTCATTGAAGTCTGATGCCCCTAGCTCTTTTAACCCTGAATGTAGATATCAACTGGTGGATGAGTGCCAAACCTAACAATAAACTGGTAATAACATAATGAAATAGGTCCAAACAGTGTATGACTAAACAATGTCTGACACACGCACGCACGCACGCACGCACGCACGCACGCACACACACACACACACACACACACACACACACACACACACACACACACACACACACACACACACACACACACACACACACCCCTGGCTGTCATCTCCTACCACAACATGAATCTGATGCCCTCATGCATCTTTTACGAGCCTCCCAGTTTACACACATTTTCCTGTCAAACCCCCCAGATACACACCACATCTGAACACACCCCAGATACACACCCCATCAGAACACACCACATCTGAACACACCACAGTGTTGCAGCAGAATACACCCCATCTGAACACGCCACATCTGAACACACCCCAGATACATACCCCATCAGAACACACCACATCTGAACACACCACAGCAGAACATACACATAGACACACAGCTTTCTCCATCATGGTCCAGTTCAGTTCAGACATACTAAGAAATGCAGACAGAATGCCGTGAATAGCGGACATGATTCCTACATGTCAGAAAGACATTTCTATTCTAGACAGTATATTTCTATAGCTGAACGTTCCACGCTGAGCCCAACTTAACATGACACACAGGTATGATGAACACTGTAGCTCCACATCGGTTTAATAGCTAGTCATTCAACAAGAGTTGGAGTGTCTCGCTCTCTCCCGTGTTGCAGGCAGGTCAAGCTGCCCTCGTGCGTCCTGTAGAAACAGCCCAGGGCGTGCCTCCATTTCAACCTCAAACTCTCCGGTTCCTGGTCTGCGGAATAAAACCTGTCCTTTCCCACTGCCTGTCAGTCCGTCTCGTGTGCTCCTCGCGCGGTTCCCGCGTGTCTCTGCCCGTGCTTTTAATGCTCCTCGCGCATTTGACAAGCAGCCCGGTTATGGATCGGCCCGGGCAGAGAGGGAATCAGTATGCAGTATGCAAATTACTTCAGTTTCAATCGAAAGGTTCGATCCGTGGTGGAGGGCACGTGGAAGTGGGGGTCGGTCAGTCCTCAGCACGTGAGCCACATCTCAGCTGGACCCTGAAATATTTTATTTGAATGATCCGCAGGTTTAACCATAACATGGTTTATTATTGGTGACGTTAGAAATAGATTGAGAACCAAACATTTGCAACACAAGGGTATTTAAAGAGAGATCGAGTGTATGTTGATCTGGATCCTTGTCATGATCTATATCCATGCTATTGTGAAGGACAAGGTTATGGTAAATGCGCAGCCTATCAACAAATCTTCCTTATATAATTAACATTCAAATAATGAATGGGCATTTAGGCCCAGGCCTATAGGGGTTTTCTTATAAATATAACCAGTCATAGAAAGCAATTGACCTTTGCTGAAATGGGCTCAGACAATTCTAACGGATTTATAAAAGTAGAAGGCCTATAATCTATAGTGCAATTTCTAACATATCAGAGAATACAAAACCCTTCACATATTTTTTTAACGAAGAAACATAAAAATTGTATAGAAACATCACAGATAAATAAATTATAGATACAGTAGCCTATATTATACTGTGGGCCTATAAATCATATATTTTATATGAACACGTTTTGTTTTATTCTTGCTGTCTTGAAGAACATGATACAGTGGGGCAAAAAAGTATTTAGTCAGCCTCCAATTGTGCAAGTTCTCCCACTTAAAAAGATGAGAGAGGCCTGTAATTTTCATCATAGGTACACTTCAACTATGACAGACAAAATGAGAAAAAAAATCCAGATAATCACATTGTAGGAATTTTAATGAATTTATTTGCAAATTATGGTGGAAAATAAGTATTTGGTCACCTACAAACAAGCAAGATTTCTGGCTCTCAGACCTGTAACTTCTTCTTTCAGAGGCTCCTCTGTCCTCCACTCGTTACCTGTATTAATGGCACCTGTTTGAACTTGTTATCAGTATAAAAGACACCTGTCCACAACCTCAAACAGTCACACTCCAAACTCCACTATGGCCAAGACCAAAGAGCTGTCAAAGGACACCAGAAACAAAATTGTAGACCTGCACCAGGCTGGGAAGACTGAATCTGCAATAGGTAAGCAGCTTGGTTTGAAGAAATCAACTGTGGGAGCAATTATTAGGAAATGGAAGATATACAAGACCACTGATAATCTCCCTCGATCTGGGGCTCCACGCAAGATCTCACCCCGTGGGGTCAAATTGATCACAAGAACGGTGAGCAAAAATCCCAGAACCACATGGGGGGACATAGTGAATGACCTGCAGAGAGCTGGGACCAAAGTAACAAAGCCTACCACCAGTAAAACACTACGCCACCAGGGACTCAAATCTTGCAGTGCCAGACGTGTCCCCCAGACCCCATCTGCCAGTACATGTCCAGGCCCATCTGAAGTTTGCTAGAGAGCATTTGGATGATCCAGAAGAAGATTGTGAGAATGTCATATGGTCAGATGAAACCAAAGTAGAACTTTTTGGTAAAAACTCAACTCGTCGTGTTTGGAGGACAAAGAATGCTGAGTTGCAGCAAAAGAACACCATACCTACTGTGAAGCATGGAGGTGGAAACATCATGCTTTGGGGCTGTTTTTCTGCAAAGGGACCAGGACGACTGATCCGTGTAAAGGAAAGAATGAATAGGGCCATGTATCGTGAGATTTTGAGTGAAAACCTCCTTCCATCAGCAAGTGCATTGAAGATGAAACGTGGCTGGGTCTTTCAGCATGACAATGATCCCAAACACACCGCCCGGGCAACAAAGGAGTGGCTTCGTAAGAAGCATTTCAAGGGCCTGGAGTGGCCTAGCCAGTCTCCAGATCTCAACCCCATAGAAAATCTTTGGAGGGAGTTGAAAGTCTGTGTTGCCCAGCAACAGCTCCAAAACATCACTGCTCTAGAGGAGATCTGCATGGAGGAATGGGCCAAAATAAGAGCAACAGTGTGTGAAAACCTTGTGAAGACTTACAGAAAACGTTTGACCTCTGTCATTGCCAACAAAGGGTATATAACAAAGTACTGAGATAAACTTTTGTTGATCAAATACTTATTTTCCACCGTAATTTGCAAACAAATTCTTTAAAAATCCTACAATGTGATTTTCTGGATTTTTTTTCTAATTTTGTCTGTCATAGTTGAAGTGTACCTATGATGAAAATTACAGGCCTCTCTCATATTTTTAAGTGGGAGAACTTGCACAATTGGTGGCTGACTAAATACTTTTTTTGCTCCGCTGTATATGTAATGCTGTTGATAGCAATGTGTTTTAAAAGTGAGAAGCAGATATAGAGATTTTATTAGATCATGTTTCAAAACATCATAATATCAGTCAGCTAATATGACAACAACCTAGTTGTGGTTGATTGGCAGGAGAGGAATAGAGGAGAGAAGAGAAGAGAGAAGAGGGGAGAGAAGACAGAAGAGGGGGAGAGGAGAGAAGGAGAGAAGACAAGAGGGGGAGAGAAGAGGAGGAGAGAAGATGGGAGAGAAGACAGAAGAGGGGGAGAGAAGAGAAGGAGAAGGAGAGAAGAGAAGGAGAGAAGACAGAAGAGGGGGAGAGAAGAGAAGGAGAGGAGAGAAGAGAAGGAGAGAAGACATAAGAGGGGGAGAGAAGAGAAGGAGAGGAGAGAAGAGAAGGAGAGAAGAGAAGCAGAGAAGACAGAAGAGGGGGAGAGAAAAGAGGAGAGGTGAGGGTATGGTGGAGAACAGATGAAAGTAGAGAAGAGGAAAGGATAGAAGAGAAGGGT
This sequence comes from Oncorhynchus masou masou, assembly GCF_036934945.1. NCBI lineage: Eukaryota > Metazoa > Chordata > Actinopteri > Salmoniformes > Salmonidae > Oncorhynchus > Oncorhynchus masou. Next base: position 81,041,715 of record NC_088212.1, on the reverse strand, counting down.
AGAGTAAAGGAAGGGAGGAGAAGAGAGGAGGATAGGAGAGAGAGAGAATAAGAGTTGAGTGTGTGTTGACTGGTAGGGCTGGTGTATGGGACACATGGGACAGACCCCATCTGTCTGGGTTAGGGTTTGGCCAACTGAGAGGGTGAGGGGTCAGGGTTAGAGGTCGGGCTCAGGGGTTAGAGTCCTCTGGACAATAATATTAACAGTCATATTCAATCAAAACAGGCAGGCGGTTTTCCTGGTCCAGTAATGATATCAGTAGGTGAACACGTTTTGCAACATGGGGCCGTCTGATTTGTATTATTCAATATGAGAGAGTGTGTTGTGCATGTACAGGTGTGGGTGTGTGTTTGTGCGTGTTTAGATGTGTGTGTGTGTGTAGATAAAAGTGTGTGTGTGTGTGTGTGTGGCTGTATGTAAGTGTGTGTGCCGATACAGGGGGTCAGTCAGTGCTTGCAGGTAGGGGGAACAGGGATTAGTAGGAAGATGTTTTAGCGAGGACACCGCTAGTCTCTGTTAACAGGGGATTACAATGGTGCCATGACACCTATCTGCTTTTACAGGATTACCTGACACGCACACACACAATATCACACACACATACACAATATCACACACACACACATGTTAATGTCTTAATACCTGGAGTGGCAGGTGTGTATGTGTGTTTGTATGTGTCGATTTAATATAATACGTGGAATGGTTCCATAAAGCCAGTGATTAGTAATTGCAACAGATAACACCTTCTTAATGTGCAGCCACGCTGTGGCCATTGCTGTCATAAATTACAGCTGTGTGTGTGTGTCTAGAGGGGGTGGTGTAGGAAGCAGATCTGTACGTGCATTCTGAAGAGGTTCAACAATGTTTATATAGCGCACACACACACGCACGCACGCACGCACGCACGCACACGCGCACACACACACACACACACACACACACACACACACACACACACACACACACACACACACACACACACACACACACACACACACACACACACACACACACACACACACACACACACACACACACACACACACACACTCTTGAGTATGTAGTGGTAAATCTAATTCAGGTTATGTGTAGGGATGTTCCACTGGAGGGATGGACAGACAGACATTGAGAGGGAAGGAGAGAGAGAGAGAAAGAGAGGCAGGGAGGAAGTGGGATGGAGAGACTGAGAATGACAGGGAGAAAGAGAGAGAGAGACAGAGGGAGGTAAGGAAATGGGGATGAAGAAAGGGAGAGAGAGACTGAGTATTGGTCAGGATGAATAATAGAGGATACAGTAATCACATCACAGAGAGGAGAGGATAAGTGTCTGTCTCACTCCCAGAAAACAGACCCTCTTTCTCCCTACCCGTCCCCCCATCCCATCTATCCTTCCACCTCTAACCAGCTCTCCCTCCCTCTCTCTCAGTCCCTCCTCCCTTTCTCCCTACCCCTCCCTCCCTCCATCCCATCTATCCCTCTACCTCTAACCAGCTCCCCCTCCCTCTCTCTCAGTCCCTCCTCCCTTTCTCCCTACCCGTCCCCCCATCCCATCTATCCCTCCACCTCTAACCAGCTTTCCCTCCCTCTCTCTCAGTCCCTCCTCCCTCCATCCCATCTATCCCTCCACCTCTAACCAGCTCTCCCTCCCTCTCTCTCAGTCCCTCCTCCCTTTCTCCCTACCCCTCCCTCCATCCCATCTATCCCTCCACCTCTAACCAGCTCTCCCTCCGTCTCTCTCAGTCCCTCCTCCCTTTCTCCCTACCCCTCCATCCATCCCATCTATCCCTCCACCTCTAACCAGCTCTCCCTCTCTCTCAGTCCCTCCTCCCTTTCTCCCTACCCCTCCCTCCATCCCATCTATCCCTCCACCTCTAACCGACTCTCCCTCCCTCTCTCTTAGTCCCTCCTCCCTTTCTCCCTACCCCTCCCTCTATCCCATCTATCCCTCCACCTCTAACCAGCTCTCCCTCCCTCTCTCTCAGTCCCTCCTCCCTTTCTCCCTACCCCTCCCTCCATCCCATCTATCCCTCCACCTCTAACCAGCTCTCCCTCTCTCTCAGTCCCTCCTCCCTTTCTCCCTACCCCTCCCTCTATCCCATCTATCCCTCCACCTCTAACCAGCTCTCCCTCCCTCTCTCTCAGTCCCTCCTCCCTTTCTCCCTACACCTCCCTCCATCCCATCTATCCCTCCACCTCTAACCAGCTCTCCCTCTCTCTCAGTCCCTCCTCCCTTTCTCCCTACCCCTCCCTCCATCCCATCTATCCCTCCACCTCTAACCAGCTCTCCCTCCGTCTCTCTCAGTCCCTCCTCCCTTTCTCCCTACCCCTCCATCCATCCCATCTATCCCTCCACCTCTAACCAGCTCTCCCTCTCTCCCAGTCCCTCCTCCCTTTCTCCCTACCCCTCCCTCCATCCCATCTATCCCTCCACCTCTAACCAGCTCTCCCTCCCTCTCTCTTAGTCCTTTCTCCCTACCCCTCCCTCCATCCCATCTATCCCTCCACCACTAACCAGCTCTCCCTCTCTCTCAGTCCCTCCTCCCTTTCTCCCTACCCCTCCCTCCATCCCATCTATCCCTCCACCTCTAACCAGCTCTCTCTCTCTCAGTCTCTCAGTCCCCCCTCCCTTTCTCCCTACCCCCAGCTCCCTCCATCCCATCTATCCCGCTACCTCTAACCAGCTCTCCCTCTCTCTCAGTCCCTCCTCCCTTTCTCCCTACCCCTCCCTCCATCCCATCTATCCCTCCACCTCTAACCAGCTCTCCCTCTCTCTCAGTCCCTCCTCCATTTCTCCCTACCCCTCCCTCCATTCCATCTATCCCTCCACCTCTAACCAGCTCTCCCTCCCTCTCTCTCAGTCCCTCCTCCCTTTCTCCCTACCCCTCCCTCCATCCCATCTATCCCTCCACCTCTAACCAGCTCTCCCTCTCTCTCAGTCCCTCCCTCCACACTGGGAGGGATAAAGGGAGGAGGCAGAGGCTGCTGATCTGACTGGACAGCGCTAAAGGACCCAAAGCTTCTGCACATGTGCAGGATTCTCTACTTGACCTGTGGTCTCTGCTCTACTCATAGAGAACCTCCCTTCACATTTCTCACTGTCAGTCATGAATGATAATTCTTAAACTTTTACTGGAGAAAAGCCCATGCAGCCTCTGCATACCAACCGTTTGATCTCAATCAGTTTCATGGGGATACGCATTTAGATTTTCTTGAGTTATAAAGTGTTGTTTCGAAGTAGCCTACAGTGTTGTTTTGACCAACATTATCGATGACTTCTTCGTCCTCAATTTGGGGAAACAGGAGCCTCAAAAATGTCAGTGTACAGTTGCAGGGGGTCCGTTTGAATTGAGAAAATGCTCTGTTATGAAAACATATATTTTTGCTCCATTAAGCAATCCAACAAATGTGGGCCACCATCGTGTCTATTTAAAATCTTCTCACTCATTGACTGAGACAGGTCTCTGTCATTATGACATACTTTGTGGTGGACACCCACCTGTGTAGATCAATGAAAGAAGATGTGAAAAAGACAAGATGTCTGCAAAAATCTTTGGGTAAATCACATTATCTGGTGTAACAATCTGTAGCTACAGTTCTTTGCACCTGAGACACACTTGGACACACTGACTTGTACTACACAGTTCATAAAAAATATTGTATGTTACTTTTACTATATAAAACTGTTGTTGAATACCCAGTTCTCTTGAGTTGGTATTAAATAGTGCACACTCCTGTATTCTAGATATCCAAAGAATGTTGGTTTATTTGTCAATCTGAATGTCTAGCATCTGTGTGATGCTACAGAGCCATGTACAGCTTATATAAATATCTTCTGTGAATCAATAAGGGTTGACAAATTTTGAAGATTGATATAAAATATCCATATTAATTTTATGGTGGTTCTACATCAGAGCTCTCCAACCCTGTTCCTGGAGAGCTACAGTCCTATAGGTTTTTACTCCAACCCTAATCTAGCACACCTGATTTCTAATAATTAGCTGGTTGATAAACTGAACCAGGTTAGTTACAACTGGGGTTGGAGCAAAAACCTATAGGAGGGTAGCTGTCCAGGAACATGGTTGGAGACTCCTGTTCTACATAGTCGTAGGCCAGGGTTTCCCAAACTCTGGTCTGCCTGCCACTCTGTACCTCCTGGATGCTGACCTTGTATTATGATCTTTTGCCTGTCCACGACCATTGTCTTGCCTGCCCCTGGGGTTATAATAAATATCAGCGGCTCAAAACATCTGCCTCCCGTGTCTGCATCTGGGTCTCACCCTGTGCCCTTATACTATCCACCTGTAACCCCATTACACAAACCATAACACAAACCATATAAACACTAGCCCTTATACTATCTACCTGTAACCCCATAACACAAACCATAACACAAACCATATAAACACTAGCCCTTATACTATCTACCTGTAACCCCGTAACACAAACCATAACACAAACCATATAAACACTAGCCCTTATACTATCCACCTGTAACCCCATTACACAAACCATAACACAAACCATATAAACACTAGCCCTTATACTATCTACCTGTAACACCATAACACAAACCATATAAACACTAGCCCTTATACTATCTACCTGTAACCCCATAACACAAACCATATAAACACTAGCCCTTATACCATCTACCTGTAACCCCATAACACAAACCATATAAACACTAGCCCTTATACTATCTACCTGTAACACCATAACACAAACTATATAAACACTAGCCCTTATACTATCTACCTGTAACCCCATAACACAAACCATATAAACACTAGCCCTTATACTATCCACCTGTAACCCCATAACACAAACCATATAAACACTAGCCCTTATACTATCCACCTGTAACCCCATAACACAAACCATAACACAAACCATATAAACACTAGCCCTTATACTATCTACCTGTAACGACATAGCACAAACCATATAAACACTAGCCCTTATACTATCTACCTGTAACCCCATAACACAAACCATAACACAAACCATATAAACACTAGCCCTTATACTATCCACCTGTAACCCCATAACACAAACCATAACACAAACCATATAAACACTAGCCCTTATACTATCTACCTGTAACCCCATAACACAAACCATATAAACACTAGCCCTTATACTATCCACCTGTAACCCCATTACACAAACCATAACACAAACCATATAAACACTAGCCCTTATACTATCTACCTGTAACACCATAACACAAACCATATAAACACTAGCCCTTATACTATCTACCTGTAACCCCATAACACAAACCATATAAACACTAGCCCTTATACTATCTACCTGTAACCCCATAACACAAACCATATAAACACTAGCCCTTATACTATCTACCTGTAACCCCATAACACAAACCATATAAACACTAGCCCTTATACTATCTACCTGTAACCCCATAACACAAACCATATAAACACTAGCCCTTATACTATCTACCTGTAACCCCATAACACAAACCATATAAACACTAGCCCTTATACTATCCACCTGTAACCCCATAACACAAACCATAACACAAACCATATAAACACTACCACTGAGGAAGTACAGTTCCCGCTCAGCCCAGTCAAAACTGTTCGCTGCTCTGGCCCCCCAATGGTGGAACAAACTCCCTCACGACGCCAGGACAGCGGAGTCAATCACCACCTTCCGGAGACACCTGAAACCCCACCTCTTCAAGGAATACCTAGGATAGGATAAAGCAATCCTTCTCACCCCCCCCCTTAAATGATTTAGATGCACTATTGTAAAGTGGCTGTTCCACTGATGTCAGAAGGTGAATTCACCAATTTGTAAGTCGCTCTGGATAAGAGCGTCTGCTAAATGACTTAAATGTAATGTAATGTAAATGTAACCCCATAACACAAACCATATAAACACTAGCCCTTATACTATCCACCTGTAACCCCATAACACAAACCATATAAACACTAGCCCTTATACTATCTACCTGTAACCACATAGCACAAACCATATAAACACTAGCCCTTATACTATCCACCTGTAACCACATAACACAAACCATATAAACACTAGCCCTTATACTATCTACCTGTAACCACATAACACAATCCATATAAACACTAGCCCTTACTCTATCTACCTGTAACCCCATAACACAAACCACATAAACACTAGCCCTTATACTATCTACCTGTAACCCCATTACACAAACCATATAAACACTAGCCCTTACACTATCTACCTGTAACCCCATAACACAAACCATATAAACACTAGCCCTTATACTATCTACCTGTAACCACATAGCACAAACCATATAAACACTAGCCCTTATACTATCTACCTGTAACCCCATAACACAAACCATAACACAAACCATATAAACACTAGCCCTTATACTATCCACCTGTAACCCCATAACACAAACCATAACACAAACTATATAAACACTAGCCCTTATACTATCTACCTGTAACCACATAGCACAAACCATATAAACACTAGCCCTTATACTATCTACCTGTAACCCCATAACACAAACCATAACACAAACCATATAAACACTAGCCCTTATACTATCCACCTGTAACCCCATAACACAAACCATAACACAAACCATATAAACACTAGCCCTTATACTATCTACCTGTAACCTCATAACACAAACCATATAAACACTAGCCCTTATACTATCCACCTGTAACCCCATAACACAAACCATAACACAAACCATATAAACACTAGCCCTTATACTATCTACCTGTAACCCCATAACACAAACCATATATACACTAGCCCTTATACTATCCACCTGTAACCCCATAACACAAACCATATAAACACTAGCCCTTATACTATCCACCTGTAACCACATAGCACAAACCATATAAACACTAGCCCTTATACTATCTACCTGTAACCACATAGCACAAACCATATAAACACTAGCCCTTATACTATCTACCTGTAACCACATAACACAAACCATATAAACACTAGCCCTTATACTATCTACCTGTAACCCCATAACACAAACCATATAAACACCAGCCCTTATACTATCTACCTGTAACCCCATTACACAAACCATATAAACACTAGCCCTTATACTATCTACCTGTAACCCCATAACACAAACCATATAAACACCAGCCCTTATACTATCTACCTGTAACCCCATAACACAAACCATATAAACACCAGCCCTTATACTATCTACCTGTAACCCCATTACACAAACCATATAAACACTAGCCCTTATACTATCTACCTGTAACCCCATAACACAAACCATATAAACACCAGCCCTTATACTATCTACCTGTAACCCCATAACACAAACCATATAAACACAAGCCCTTATACTATCTACCTGTAACCCCATAATACAAACCATAACACAAACCATAACACAAACCATATAAACACTAGCCCTTATACTATCCACCTGTAACCCCATAACACAAACCATATAAACACTAGCCCTTATACTATCTACCTGTAACTCCATAACACAAACCATATAAACACTAGCCCTTATACTATCTACCTGTAACTCCATAACACAAACCATATAAACACTAGCCCTTATACTATCTACCTGTAACCCCATAACACAAACCATATAAACACAAGCCCTTATACTATCTACCTGTAACCCCATAACACAAACCATAACACAAACCATATAAACACTAGCCCTTATACTATCCACCTGTAACCCCATAACACAAACCATAACACAAACCATAACACAAACCATATAAACACAAGGCCTTATACTATCTACCTGTAACCCCATAACACAAACCATAACACAAACCATAACACAAACCATATAAACACTAGCCCTTATACTATCCACCTGTAACCCCATAACACAAACCATATAAACACTAGCCCTTATACTATCCACCTGTAACCCCATAACACAAACCATAACACAAACCATAACACAAACCATATAAAGACTAGCCCTTATACTATCCACCTGTAACCCCATAACACAAACCATAACACAAACCATATAAACACTAGCCCTTATACTATCTACCTGTAACCACATAGCACAAACCATATAAACACTAGCCCTTATACTATCTACCTGTAACCCCATAACACAAACCATAACACAAACCATATAAACACTAGCCCTTATACTATCCACCTGTAACCCCATAACACAAACCATAACACAAACCATATAAACACTAGCCCTTATACTATCTACCTGTAACCTCATAACACAAACCATATAAACACTAGCCCTTATACTATCCACCTGTAACCCCATAACACAAACCATAACACAAACCATATAAACACTAGCCCTTATACTATCTACCTGTAACCCCATAACACAAACCATATATACACTAGCCCTTATACTATCCACCTGTAACCCCATAACACAAACCATATAAACACTAGCCCTTATACTATCTACCTGTAACCACATAACACAAACCATATAAACACTAGCCCTTATACTATCTACCTGTAACCCCATAACACAAACCATATAAACACCAGCCCTTATACTATCTACCTGTAACCCCATTACACAAACCATATAAACACTAGCCCTTATACTATCTACCTGTAACCCCATAACACAAACCATATAAACACCAGCCCTTATACTATCTACCTGTAACCCCATAACACAAACCATATAAACACCAGCCCTTATACTATCTACCTGTAACCCCATTACACAAACCATATAAACACTAGCCCTTATACTATCTACCTGTAACCCCATAACACAAACCATATAAACACCAGCCCTTATACTATCTACCTGTAACCACATAACACAAACCATATAAACACAAGCCCTTATACTATCTACCTGTAACCCCATAATACAAACCATAACACAAACCATAACACAAACCATATAAACACTAGCCCTTATACTATCCACCTGTAACCCCATAACACAAACCATATAAACACCATATAAACACTAGCCCTTATACTATCTACCTGTAACTCCATAACACAAACCATATAAACACTAGCCCTTATACTATCTACCTGTAACTCCATAACACAAACCATATAAACACAAATACTATCTACCTATAACACACCATAACACAAACCATATAAACACTAGCCCTTATACTATCTACCTAACCAAACCATAACACAAACCATATAAACACTAGTAACCCCTGTAACCCCATAACACAAACCATATAAACACAAACCCTAACACAAACCATATAAACACAAGCCCTTATACTATCTACCTGTAACCCCATAACACCCCATAACACAAACCATAACACAAACCATAACACAAACAAACCATAACACAAACCATATAAACACTAGCCCTTATACTATCTACCTGTAACCCCATAACACAAACCATATAAACAAACCATAACACAAACCATATAAACACTAGCCCTTATACTATCTACCTGTAACCCCATAACACAAACCATATAAACACAAGCCCTTATACTATCTACCTGTAACCCCATAACACAAACCATAACACAAATACTATCTACCTGTAACCCCACAAACCATAACACAAACCATATAAACAAACCATATAAACACTAGCCCTTATACTATCTACCTGTAACTCCATAACACAAACCATATAAACACTAGCCCTTATACTATCTACCTGTAACCCCATAACACAAACCATATAAACACAAGCCCTTATACTATCTACCTGTAACCCCATAACACAAACCATAACACAAACCATAACACAAACCATATAAACACTAGCCCTTATACTATCCACCTGTAACCCCATAACACAAACCATATAAACACTAGCCCTTATACTATCCACCTGTAACCCCATAACACAAACCATAACACAAACCATAACACAAACCATATAAACACAAGCCCTTATACTATCTACCTGTAACCCCATAACACAAACCATAACACAAACCATAACACAAACCATAACACAAACCATATAAACACTAGCCCTTATACTATCTACCTGTAACCCCATAACACAAACCATATAAACACTAGCCCTTATACTATCTACCTGTAACCCCATTACACAAACCATAACACAAACCATATAAACACTAGCCCTTATACTATCTACCTGTAACCCCATAACACAAACCATATAAACACACAACTATCCACCTAACCCCATTAAACACAAAACCATAACACAAACCATATAAACACTAGCCCTTATACTATCTACCTGTAACCCCATAACACAAACCATATAAACACTAGCCCTTATACTATCTACCTGTAACCCCATAACACAAACCATAACACAAACCATATAAACACTAGCCCTTATACTATCTACCTGTAACACCATAACACAAACCATATAAACACTAGCCCTTATACTATCTACCTGTAACCCCATAACACAAACCATAACACAAACCATAACACAAACCATATAAACACAAGCCCTTATACTATCTACCTGTAACCCCATAACACAAACCATATAAACACTAGCCCTTATACTATCTACCTGTAACCCCATAACACAAACCATATAAACACAAGCCCTTATACTATCTACCTGTAACCCCATAACACAAACCATAACACAAACCATAACACAAACCATAACACAAACCATATAAACACTAGCCCTTATACTATCTACCTGTAACCCCATAACACAAACCATATAAACACTAGCCCTTATACTATCCACCTGTAACCCCATAACACAAACCATAACACAAACCATATAAACACTAGCCCTTATACTATCTACCTGTAACCACATAGCACAAACCATATAAACACTAGCCCTTATACTATCTACCTGTAACCCCATAACACAAACCATAACACAAACCATATAAACACTAGCCCTTATACTATCCACCTGTAACCCCATAACACAAACCATATAAACACTAGCCCTTATACTATCTACCTGTAACCCCATAACACAAACCATATAAAGACTAGCCCTTATACTATCTACCTGTAACCCCATAACACAAACCATATAAACACTAGCCCTTATACTATCTACCTGTAACCACATAACACAAACCATATAAACACTAGCCCTTATACTATCCACCTGTAACCCCATAACACAAAACACCATCCAATTCATTCTATACCATACGGTACTTACTGTAAATTGAACTACCTTAGCTGTTAGCTTGTAAATATTTTCCCCGACTTAACTTCACCTTTTGCAGAGCTAGGAGTTGGAAGTCCATGTTGGAAGCAAGATTGCTAGCCAGCCAAGACTTGCTGAGAACCAACTAACCATTATTATTTTACCTTTATTTAACCATGTATGTCATTTAAGAACAAATTCTTATTTTCAATGACAGCCTTCAGGGGCAGAACGACAGATTTGTACCTTGTCAGCACAGGGGTTTGAACTTGCAACCTTCCGGTTACTAGTCCAACGCTCTAACCACTAGCCTACCCTGCCGCCCCGTAGATGATATATACACATTGTTACCAACATACAAACAGAGAGTGACTTAGCTTATATCGACAATTCTATTTTAAGTAACTCCCAGAGTGTTTTCCAGACAAGGGTGGAATACATGGTTGCCAAATTGAGACTCTTATTTGGTAACATTAATTAGTTTACGTTAGATAACGTCAGTCAAAGATAGAACAAGCATGTTTACTCTGCTGAAGGTAGCTAGCAGTGACTACCAGGACATAGGTGACATTGATTGATAGTGTATATCACAAAAGGTAGCTATATGATTTAGCTGATGTCTTTTCAGGCCCAGCTAGGCTAGCATTTTCATGCTTGTTTGTAATTAGCACAGATCACGGTGACAAATGTTATTGAAAATGTAATGTTTTCAAAAACATCTTGCCTAGATTAGTTCTGAGGTCACTGTGTGTTGGTCATTGGAAGTAAACATTGCCATTATTCAAGTTTGTGGGCATGCCCCCTCTACCTAGCAGGCTGTATCAGACTTTGTGGTTCACTATGAGCAGACAAATACACAGGGAGTCAAAACTTCCCTATTCTACCAGTGAAATTAAAATGTGCTAGTTCTAGCTTGGGGTTTGGATAATGGCGATGTTTATGATAAAAACGTAGTGTTGTTAATATAGTAACGACTATATGCCGAGGGAAAGCCAGGGCGAAATTCCCCTTTAATAAACTGTAGCACAGCCTACCTGTGTTTTATCTCGATCAAAGCACATATTTCAGGCAGATCCCTCAAGAGTGACTTCGAAATTTGATGTCTATCCATGTCCTGTGGACGTCTGGAAATGACATGAATACCGGCCACCAGGGGCAACAGTGAGAGCTATTACCATAAAGTAGGCTTGGATTTTGCTAGGGCGTTGTGGACGGGGTGATGGATGGGCGTAATGTCATGACATTCCAAGTGGTGGACACACTTGGGAAGTTTTAACCATATTCCAAACTTTAACAATTAACCTGAAATTTGATGTTAGGAGAAATGTAGATAAACGTCTTATTTTGCAGTGAGACTGTGAGGGTGGGGTTAAGTTTTGGCCACATGAGAGAAAAATGTCACCATTCGCACACATCCTAAAAAAGAAATGAAGGTGGTGTTTTTGTTGTACAGTAACATTACACTGTGCTATTATATTGGGTTCTGTTATGGAGAATACTACCATTATGTGATCTTGCAGACATTGAATCAGCTTCGATCTAACTTGATTAAAGGAACACCATTCACCAGAGTCTCCTGTTCTCTACGAGTAGATCAGAGACCGTGTGTAAAGTAGAGAATCCCGCATATGCAAAGAAGCTTCGGGACCTTTAGCTTTTGGGAAGAGGGGTCCAGAAAAGTTGGATCTGCAGGCAATCAGAAAAAAAACATGTTCAGCAAACATAAAATATGAAGCCAACCAGTTGCAATATACTGTAATTTCTAGTTTGCTGAACCAGCAAACATTCTCAAGTTGATTTGTACGTTTCCTCAATTAGAATTTTAGGGTGAGTGGGCATCAAGGATCTTCTGTTATAACTTTATTGCAAACCTGAACCCTTAGATTAACCAGTCGAAATGAATGCCGAAACTTAACCGTCAAAATGTTACGTTTATCCACCCCCCCACCCCCCCAGCGGACAAATGTTGAATACGGAAGTCAGACCTTGTTGAACTAGAAATCCTATTGCAGTTGGTTGCCTTGATATTTTAATTATAATCACCTTCAATGCTTGTCAACTCATAGAATTACGTTGATTAAGCAATTGGGTAATTTGGCTTTTTTACAGTGCAACCATCTCTCCCTCCCTTCCTCTAACCATCTCTCCCTCCCTTCCTCTAACCATCTCTCCTTCGCTCTCTCTATCTCTCCCTCCCTTCCTCTAACCATCTCTCCCTCCCTTCCTCTAACCATCTCTCCTTCACTCTCTCCATCTCTCCCTCCCTTCCTCTAACCATCTCTCCCTCCCTTCCTCTAACCATCTCTCCTTCACTCTCTCCATCTCTCCCTCCCTTCCTCTAACCATCTCTCCCTCCCTTCCTCTAACCATCTCTCCTTCGCTCTCTCCATCTCTCTATCCCTTCCTCTAACCATCTCTCCTTCGCTCTCTCCATATCTCTATCCCTTCCTCCAACATCTCTCTTTCAGTTGATCGCTCTCTCTGTCCCTCCATCCATCCCTCTCTGGGAGGAGAAGAATACCACATTTTTCTAGCATAGATTCTCTGCAGTCCAGTAGTTGGTTACCTGAAGCCTTGTTAATGTCTAGGCTTTATCTCAGTGGGCTAACACGGTATTGGGTATTGAGTGACAGATAAGATCAAACATAGACGAGCAGCAGCGAACTCCACCTGCTCTAGTTTAATAGAAAGGCCAAGATCAAACTGATGAAATCACAATGAAATTACACATCAAATTACAGGGCTACACTGAAACTTGAAGATAGGGGCGTGTGTGCCCGTGTGTGTGTGAGAGTGTGTGGATGTGTGTGTGTGGAGTGTGTGTGTGTTTTTTGAGTTTGTTGTGGTGTGTGCGTATGGTATGTGTGTGTGTGTCTGAGGGGTGATCTTTGAGATGGAAATGTCCAGCTGGCCGGCCGTCTGCTGCCTGACCTCTGAGTTCAAGGTCAACAGCCAGGTCTCCAACCGTTGACCAACACACACACACACACACACACACACACACACACACACACACACACACACACACACACACACACACACACACACACACACACACACACACACACACACACACACACACACACACACACACACACACACACACACACACACACAGCCATCAGCCATCACTATTAGCTATTAATGAACTAACTAGGTAATGTATAGATTAATTCATACTTCAACTTAACCAGACCCATAACCTCAATCAATTACTATGTAACATGTGTGTATATGTATGGGTGTGTGTATGCTTGTGCGTGCATCCATTCGTTCGTGTGTTCGTACAACTTTGTGTGTGTGTGTCTCTCTCTCCCTCTGTGTGTGCTTGTGTGTGTCAGAAAGGGAGTCTTAGGGAAATGATTGTTATTGATTTCTGTCCTGTAGAGGGTGAGATGGCACCAGATGGGGCATTTAGCTGAGAGAGGCTCTGAGAGGAAAACATTACGCTTCAAAATGAGTCAGAATCACTACAGACGCTAACTACAGGCCCTCAACACTCACCGACCCTGCCTCCACTCTCCTCCCTCTCTCCTAGCCTCCTCTCTGTCCCCCTCTCTCCTACCTTTCTATGCCCTCTCCTTATGTCCCCCTCTCTCTCTTCCCTCTCTCTCTCCCCCCTCTCTCTGTCCCCCTCTCTCTTACCCTTCGCTCTCTCTCTGTCCTTCCTCTCTCCCCCCTCTCTCTTCCCCCTCTCTCTGTCCCCCTCTCTTACCCTTCGCTCTCTCTCTGTCCTTCCTCTCTCCCCCCCTCTCTCTTCCCCCTCTCTCTGTCCCTACTCTCTCTCTTCCCCTCCTCTCTCTGTCCCCCTCTCTCTCCCCCTCTCTCTGTCCACCTCTCTCTTACCCTCCGCTCTCTCTCTGTCCTCCCTCTCTCTCTTCTCCCCCCTCTCCCCCCTCTCTCTGTCCCCCTCTCTCTTACCCTCCGCTCTCTCTCTGTCCTCTCTCTCTCCCCCCTCTCTCTTCCCCTCCTCTCTCGGTCCCTACTCTCTCTGTCCATCCTTTTTCCTACCTTTCTACAGTATGTTCTTTCATTTTCTCCTCTCTCCCCCAGCTCTTTCCTCTCCTCTGTCAGTACGGCTTTTTATCACTGGTATCAACACTGGCTCTCAACACTGACTCTCAATACTGACTATCAACACGGACTCTCAACACTGTCTATCAACACTGACTCTCAACACTGACTAACCACACTGGCTATCAACACTGTCTCTCAACACTGACTCTTTAAAAAATGTTTTATTTTGATTTATTTCACATTTATTTAACCAGGTAGGCGAGTTGAGAACAAGTTCTCATTTACAACTGTGACCTGGCCAAGATAAAGCAAAGCAGTGCGACACAAACAACAACACAGAGTTACACATGGAATAAACAAGCGTATAGTCAATAACACAATAGAAAAAAAAAATTCTATAAACAGTGTGTGCAAATGGCGTGCGGAGGTAAGGCAATAAATAGGCCATAGTAGCGGAGTAATTACAGTTTAGCAAATCAACACTGGAGTGATAGATGAGCAGATGATGATGTGCAAGTAGAAATACTGGTGTGCAAAAGAGCAGAAGAGTAAATATAAACAATACGGGATGAGGTAGGTAAATTGGGTGGGCTATTTACAGATGGACTATGTACAGCTGCAGCGATCGGTTAGCTGCTCAGATAGCAGATGTTTAAAGTTAGTGAGGGAAATATAAGTCTCCAGCTTCAGCGATTTTTGCAATTCGTTCCAGTTATTGGCAGCAGAGATCTGGAAGGAAAGGCGGCCAAAGTATGTGTTGGCTTTGGGGATGACCAGTGAGACATACCTGCTGGAGTGCGTGCTACGGGTGGGTGTTTTTATCGTGACCAGTGAGCTGAGATAAGGCGGAGCTTTACCTAGCATAGACTTATAGATGACCTGGAGCCAGTGGGTTTGGCAACGAATATGTAGCGAGGGCCAGCCGACTAGAGCATACAGGTCGCAGTGGCGGGTGGTATGGGGCTTTGGTGATGAAATGGATGGCACTGTGATAGACTGCATCCAGTTTGCTGAGTAGAGTATTTGAAGCTATTTTATAAATGACATTGCCGAAGTCGAGGATCGGTAGGATAGTCAGTTTAATGAGGGTATGTTTAGCGGCATCAGTGAAGGAGGCTTTGTTGCGAAATAGGAAGCCGATTCTAGATTTAATTTTGGAGTTTACAGTCTAGCCAGACACCTAGGTATTTGTAGTTGTCCACATATTCTAAGTCAGAACCGTCCAGATTAGTGATGCTAGTCCGGCGGGCAGGTGCGAGCAGTGAACTGTGCATTTGGTTTGCATTTGGTTTTACTAGTGTTTAAGAGCAGTTGGAGGCCATGGAAAGAGTGTTGTATGGCATTGAAGCTCGTTTGGAGGTTAGTTAACACAGTGTCCAATAAAGGGCCAGATGTATACAGAATGTTGTCGTCTGCGTAGAGGTGGATCAGGGAATCACCCGCAGCAAGAGCGATATCGTTGATACATACAGAGAAAAGAGTCGGCCCGAGAATTGAACCCTGTGGTACCCTCATAGAGACAGACAACCGGCCCTCCGATTTGACACACTGAACTCTGTCTGAGAAGTAGTTGGTGAACCAGGCGAGGCAGTCATTTGAGAAACCAAGGCTGTTGAATCTGCCGATAAGAATACGCTGAAAGTTGAAAGCCTTGACCAGGTCGATGAAGACGGCTGCACAATACTATCTTTTATCGATGGTGGTTATGATATCGTTTAGTACCTTGAGCGTGGCTGAGGTGCACCCGTAACCAGCTCGGAAACCGGATTGCACAGCGGAGAAGGTACAGTGCGATTCGAAATGGTCAGTGATCTGTTTATTAACTTGGCTTTCAAAGACTTTAGAAAGGCAGGGCAGGATGGATATAGGTCTTTAACTGTTTGGGTCTAAAGTGTCACCCCCTTTGAAGAGGGGGATGACTGCGACAGCTTTCCGATCTTTAGAGATCTCGGACGATACGAAAGAGAGGTTGAACAGACTGATAATAGGGGTTGCAAAAATGGCGGCGGATAATTTTAGAAAGAGAGGGTCCAGATTGTCTAGCCCAGCTGATTTGTACGGGTCCAGGTTTTGCAGCTCTTTCAGAACATCTGCTATCTGGATTTGGGTGAAGGAGAAGCTGGGGAGGCTCGGGTAAGTGGCTGTAAGGGGTGCGGAGCAGTTGGCGGGGTTGGGGTAGCCAGGAGGAAAGCATGGCCAGCCGTAGAGAAATGCCTATTGAAATTCTCAATTATCGTGGATTTATTGGTGGTGACAGTGTTACCTAGCCTCAGTGCAGTGGGCAGCTGGGAGGAGGTGCTCTTATTCTCCATGGACTTTACAGTGTTCCAATACCTTTTGGAGTTAGAGCTACAGGATGCAAATTTCTGTTTGAAAAAGCTAACCTTTGCTTTCCTGACTTTCCTAACTTTCCATATCGCGGGGACTATTCGATGCTAGTGCAGTTCGCCACAGGATGTTTTTGTGCTGGTCGAGGGCAGTCAGGTCTGGAGTGAACCAAGGGCTATATCTGTTCTTAGTTCTACATTTTTTGAAAGGGGAATGCTTATTTAAGATGGTGAGGAAATTACTTTTTAAGAACGACCAGGCATCCTCGACTGATGGAATGAGGTCAATATCCTTCCAGCATACCCAGGACAGGTCGATTAGAAAGGCCTGCTCGTAGAAGTGTTTTAGGGAGCGTTTGGCAGTGATGAGGGGTGGTCGTTTGACCGAGGACCCATAGCGGATGCGGGCAATGCGGCAGTGATTGCTGAGATCCTGATTGAAAACAGCAGAGGTATATTTGGAGGGCAAGTTGGTCAAATCAAATCAAATTTTATTTGTCACATACACATGGTTAGCAGATGTTAATGCGAGTGTAGCGAAATGCTTGTGCTTCCAGTTCCGACAATGCAGTAATAACCAACAAGTAATCTAACTAACAATTCCAAAACTAATATCTTATACACAGTGTAAGGGGATAAAGAATATGTACATATAGATATGAATGAGTGATGGTGCAGAGCAGCATAGGCATCGAGTACAGTATATACATATGAGATGAGTATGTAAACAAAGTGGCATAGTTAAAGTGACTAGTGATACATGTATTACATAAGGATGCAATAGATGATAGAGTACAGTATATACGTATACATATGAGATGGATAATGTAGGGTATGTAAACATTATATTAGGTAGCATTGTTTAAAGTGGCTAGTGATATATTTTACATCCTTTCCCATCAATTCCCATTATTGAAGTGGCTGGAGTTGAGTCAGTGTGTTGGCGGCAGCCACTCAATGTTAGAGGTTGCTGTTTAACAGTCTGATGGCCTTGAGATAGAAGCTGTTTTTCAGTCTCTCGGTCCCAGCTTTGATGCACCTGTACTGACCTCGCCTTCTGGATGATAGCGGGGTGAACAGGCAGTGGCTCGGGTGGGTGTTGTCCTTGATGATCTTTATGGCCTTCCTGTAACATCGGGTGGTGTAGGTGTCCTGGAGGGCAGGTAGTTTGCCCCCGGTGATACGTTGTGCAGACCTCACTACCCTCTGGAGAGCCTTACGGTTGTGGGCGGAGCAGTTGCCGTACCAGCCGGTGATACAGCCCGCCAGGATGCTCTCGATTGTGCATCTGTAGAAGTTTGTGAGTGTTTTTGTGGTGACAAGCCGAATTTCTTCAGCCTCCTGAGGTTGAAGAGGCACTGCTGCGCCTTCTTCACGATGCTGTTTGTGTGAGTGGACCAATTTAGTTTGTCTGTGATGTGTATGCCGAGGAACTTAAAACTTACTACCCTCTCCACTACTGTTCCATCGATGTGGATAGGGGGGTGTTCCCTCTGCTGTTTCCTGAAGTCCACAATTTACATTTTCACAATCATCTCCTTAGTTTTGTTGACGTTGAGTGTGAGGTTATTGTCCTGACACCACACTCCGAGGGCCCTCACCTCCTCCCTGTAGGCCGTCTCGTCATTGTTGGTAATCAAGCCTACCACTGTTGTGTCGTCCGCAAACTTGATGATTGAGTTGGAGGCGTGCGTTGCAGCGCAGTCGTGGGTAAACAGGGAGTACAGGAGAGGGCTCAGAACGCACCCTTGTGGGGCCCCAGTGTTGAGGATCAGCGGGGTGGAGATGTTGTTGCCTACCCTCCCCACCTGGGGGCGGCCCGTCAGGAAGTCCAGTAACCAGTTGCACAGGGCGGGGTCGAGACCCAGGGTCTCGAGCTTGATGACGAGCTTGGAGGGTACTATGGTGTTAAATGCCGAGCTGTAGTCGATGAACAGCATTCTCACGTAGGTATTCCTCTTGTCCAGATGGGTTAGGGCAGTGTGCAGTGTGGTTGAGATTGCGTCGTCTGTGGACCTATTTGGGCGGTAAGCAAATTGGAGTGGGTCTAGGGTGTCAGGTAGGGTGGAGGTGATATGGTCCTTGACTAGTCTCTCAAAGAACTTCATGATGACGGAAGTGAGTGCTACGGGGCAGTAGTCGTTTAGCTCAGTTACCTTAGCTTTCTTGGGAACAGGAACAATGGTGGCCCTCTTGATGCATGTGGGAACAGCAGACTGGTATAGGGATTGATTGAATATGTCCGTAAACACACCAGCCAGCTGGTCTGCGCATGCTCTGAGGGTGCGGCTGGGGATGCCGTCTGGGCCTGCATCCTTGCGAGGGTTAACGCGTTTAAATGTTTTACTCACCTCGGCTGCAGTGAAGGAGAGACCGCATGTTTCCGTTGCAGGCCATGTCAGTGGCACTGTATTGTCCTCAAAGCGGGCAAAAAAGTTATTTAGTCTGCCTGGGAGCAAGACATCCTGGTCCGTGACTGATCTGGATTTCATCTTGTAGTCCGTGATTGACTGTAGACCCTGCCACATACCTCTTGTGTCTGAGCCGTTGAATTGAGATTCTACTTTGTCTCTATACTGACGCTTAGCTTGTTTGATAGTCTTACGGAGGGAATAGCTGCACTGTTTGTATTCGGTCATGTTACCAGTCATGAGGGTGCCCATGTTTATGGATTTAGGGTTGTACCTGGTGGGTTCCTTGATCAATTGTGTGAGATTGAGGGCATCTAGCTTAGATTGTAGGACTGCCGGGGTGTTAAAAGCATTAGGGGGCGCTATTAAAATTTTTAAACAAGATATTTTGTCACGAAAAGATGTTCAACTATGCATATAATTGACAGCATTGGATAGAAAACACTCTGACGTTTCCAAAACTGCAAAGATATTGTCTGTGGGTGCCACAGAACTGATGTTACAGGCAAAATCCAGATAAAAATCCAACCAGGAAGTCCCGCATTTTTTGAAACCGCCTCTTGCCAATGATTCCTTATATGGCTGTGAATGAGCTACGAATGAGCTTACGTTTTCCACGTATTCCCCAAGGTGTCTACAGCATTGTGACGTCTTTTTACGCATTTCCATTGAAGAATAGCCGTAAGGGACCATATATAGCAAGTGGTCACATGGTGTCTCCCGCAGAAAATCTTGCGTAAAATACTGAGGTAGCCATTTTTCCAATCGCTTCTTATGAGAAACCAATTGCCTCGACGGATATTTTATCAAATATATATGTTAAAAACACATTGAGGGTGGATCCTAAACAACGTTTGCCGTGTTTCTGTCGATATTATGGAGCAAATTTTGCCGTTATAGTTGTCGCATTTTCCGGTTG
Source organism: Oncorhynchus masou masou (assembly GCF_036934945.1). NCBI lineage: Eukaryota > Metazoa > Chordata > Actinopteri > Salmoniformes > Salmonidae > Oncorhynchus > Oncorhynchus masou. The sequence goes on along the minus strand of NC_088212.1, from coordinate 81,020,928 downwards.
ATTTCTCAGCCAAGCATGATGGACAAACGGGAGCTATTTCACCTACAAAAATAATATTTTTGGAAAAAAGGAACATTTTGCTATCTAACTGGGAGTCTCCTGAGTGAAAGCGTCTGAAGTTCTTCAAAGGTAAATTATTTAATTTGCTTGCTTTTCTTATTTTCGTGAAAATGTTGCCCTCTGCCAGCAGAGACTAGCATAGCATTATGCCATGATAAACTTACACAAATGCTTGTCTAGCGTTGGCTGTAACGCATATTTTGAAAAACTGAGATGACAGTGTTGTTAACAAAAGGCTAAGCTTGTGTTTGAATATATGTAATTCATTTCATTTGTGATTTTCATGAATAGGAAAAGTTTCAGGGGTATTTATGTCCGCTGCGTTATGCTAATTCGTTTGAGGCTATGATTACAATCCGGGATCCAGGATTGCTCGTCGCAAGAGGTTTTAAGCATGTCCCAGTTTAGGTCACCTAATAGACTGAGCTCTGAAGATAGATGGGGGGCAATCAATTCACAGCTGGGAGCTGAGGGGGGTCTATAATAGGTGGCAACAGTGAGAGACTTTTACTGGAAAGATACATTTTAAAATTTAGAAGCTCAAACTGTTTGGGCATAGAAATGGAAAGTATGACAGAGCTTTGAAAGCTATCTCTGCAGTAGATTGCAACTCCTACCCCTTTGGAAGTTCTATCTTGACGGAAAATGTTGTAGTTGGAGATGGAAATCTCAGAATTGTTGGTGGCCTTCCTTAGCCAGGATTCAGACACGGCAAGGACATCAGGGTTGGCGGAGTGTGCTGAAGCAGTGAGTAAAACAAACTTAGGGAGGAGGCTTCTGATGTTAACATGCATGAAACCAAGGCTTTTACGTTACAGAAGTCAACAAATGAGAGTACCTGGGAGCCTGGGTTAACCTCCACGCAGTGCCTGGGTTAACCTCCACATCACCGAGGAACAGAGGAGGAGTAGGACGAGGGTACGGCTAAAGGCTATCAAAACTGGACTTCTAGTGCGTTGGGGAGAGAGAATAAAAAGAGCAGATTTCTGGGCGTGGTAGAATAGATTCAGGGCATAATGTACAGACAGGGGTATGGTGGGGTGCGGGTACAGTGGAGGTAAACCCAGGCACCGAGTGATGATAAGAGTGCATCTCTGGACAGGCTAGTTATGCTGGGTGAGGTCACCACATGTGTGGGAGGTGGAACAAAGGAGGTATCTGAGGCATGTTGAGTGGGACTAGGGGCTCCGCAGTAAACTAAGACAATAACTACCCTAAACAACAGTGTACAAGGCATATTGACATTTGAGAGAGACATAAAGCGAGGCATAAAGCAATCACAGGTGTTGATTGGGAGAACTAGCTAAGGCAACACCGGGTAAAACAACAACAGCTAATCATTTAAGACAACAGCAATAGGTAAAATGGCGATGAATGGGCAAAGAGGGTCGGTTAAATACACACAGGACCTGAGTTGGGGCCGACAGAGAAACAAAAAGTAAACAAAATGGAGTACCGTGATTAATGGACAGTCCAGCAGGCATCAGCTATGTAGCCAAATGATCATAGGGGCCAGTGAACAGCAATAGATGGAACAGGAAAGCCGCAGGGAAGTCGTTACTACGCTAGCACGCGGGAGACACAGCGTTTAAAGTTAGCAGGCTGGGGTAAGTAGAAGCGTCTGCTCCGACGTCCGGCAAAGGCCGGTTGAGGCCACAGCGGATGTAGTTAAATTGGCGGACCAGTCATGGTGGTACGGCGTGGCGCCGTTTCGATAACGGGTCCAGATGGCGAAAGAGGTAATTGTAGATGCACCTGGCTCGCGGCTAACTGGTGCTAGCTTCGGGGCAGGGGCGTTAGCCACTATAGCCACTCAGTAGCAGCGATGATCCGATGCACAGGTCAAGAGCTTACGGCAAGGATCCTGTGGAGTGGTGGATTCTAGCCGTGTTGGGGTAGAGTCCGAGAAGGCATCGGCTGAGTAGCCGGGTGATCACAGAGTTGGCCAGGAGGTGGGCCTGGCTCAGGGCTAACTTCGGGGCTGGGTCACTCGGTGGCAGCTAGCTAGCTGTGATGATTAGGAGTAATGGTACAGGGTTTACGGCAGGAATCTGGCGTTGTAGTGGATCAAACAGTCAGATGCTGGCAAGTATCCAGGCAAAAAAAAACGTCTGGTGTCTGTGCAGAAGGAAAGGCCGCTAGCAGTGGCTAACAATGGCTAAATAGCTAATAGCTAATTAGCTGGTTAGCTTCTGATGACTCGCTTCTGATGGAGGTTCTGGGTGAGGCCGGTTACCGGAAAGTATATTTAATTTAAAAATGGAAAAGAGATTGAAAATAAATTGAAATATATACAAAAAAAGGTGAAAAATACAAAAGTACACGAGAGGACAACAAACCACCTCTGCACTGCTACTCCATCTTGGGAAAAAAATACTGGCTATCAACACTGACTCTCAACACTGGCTATCAACACTGACTCTCAACACTGGCTATCAACACTGGCTATCAACACTGGCTATCAACACTGACTCTCAACACTGGCTATCAACACTGACTCTCAACACTGGCTATCAACACTGACTCTCAACACTGGCTATCAACACTGGCTATCAACACTGACTCTCAACACTGGCTATCAACACTGACTCTCAACACTGGCTATCAACACAGACTCTCAACACTGGCTATCAACACAGACTCTCAACACTGACTCTCAACACTGGCTATCAACACAGACTCTCAACACTGACTCTCAACACTGACTATCAACACTGACTCTCAACACTGGCTATCAACACAGACTCTCAACACTGACTCTCAACACTGGCTATCAACACTGACTCTCAACACTGGCTATCAACACAGACTCTCAACACTGACTCTCAACACTGACTCTCAACACTGGCTCTCAACACTGGCTATCAACACTGACTCTCAACACTGGCTATCAACACAGACTCTCAACACTGACTCTCAACACTGGCTATCAACACTGACTCTCAACACTGGCTATCAACACTGACTCTCAACACTGGCTATCAACACTGACTCTCAACACTGGCTATCAACACAGACTCTCAACACTGGCTATCAACACTGACTCTCAACACTGGCTATCAACACAGACTCTCAACACTGACTCTCAACACTGGCTATCAACATTGACTCTCAACACTGGCTATCAACACAGACTCTCAACAATGACTCTCAACACTGACTCTCAACACTGACTCTCAACACTGGCTATCAACACAGACTCTCAACACTGGCTATCAACACTGACTCTCAACACTGGCTATCAACACAGACTCTCAACACTGACTCTCAACACTGGCTATCAACATTGACTCTCAACACTGGCTATCAACACAGACTCTCAACAATGACTCTCAACACTGACTCTCAACACTGACTCTCAACACTGGCTATCAACACTGACTCTCAACACTCGCTATCAACACAGACTCTCAACACTGGCTATCAACACAGACTCTCAACACTGGCTATCAACACAGACTCTCAACACTGATCCAACACTGACTCTCAACACTGATCCAACACTGACTCAACACTGTCCCTTTTCTCTCCCCTATTACTTATTTTGACTGTTTTTGACTGTTCAATATGAATTGATTGTATACAGTATATGTCAGTATACATGGCATTTGGAAAGTATTCAGACCCCTTGACTTTTTCCACATTTTTGTTACCTTACAGCCTTATTCTAAAATGTATTCAATACTTTTTTCCTCAACAATCTCATAATGACAAATTAAAACAAGTTTTCAGAAATGTTTGCACATTTATAAAAATAACTAAACAGAAATACCTTATTTACATAAGTAACCAGACCTTTTGCTATGAGACTCTAAATTTAGCTCAGGTACATCCTGTTTCCATTGATCCTCCTTGAGATGTTTCTACAATTCATTGTAGTCCACCTGTGATAAAGTTAATTGATTGGACATGATTTGGAAAGGGACACACCTGTCTATATAAGGTCCCACAGTTGACAGTGCATGTCAGAGCAAAAACCAAGCCATGAGGCTGAAGGAATTGTCCACAGAGCTCCGAGACAGGATTGTGTCGAGGCACAGATCTGGGGAAGTGTATCAAAAATGTCTGCAGCATTGAAGGTCTCCAACAACACAGTGGCCTCCATCATTCTTAAATGGAAACCGTTTGGAACCACCAAGACTATTCCTAGAGCTGGCTGCCAAACTGAGCAATCGGGGGAGAAGGGCCTTGGTCAGTCAGGTGACCAAGAACCCACAGATTTCCTCTGTGGAGATGGGAGAACCTTCCAGAAAGACAACCATCTCTGCAGCACTCCACCAATCAGGCTTTTATGGTAGAGTGGCCAGACAGAAGCCACTCCTCAGTAAAAGGCACATGACAGCCCACTTGGAGTTTGCCAAAAGGTACCTAAAGAACTCTCAGACCATGTGAAACAAGATTCTCTGGTCTGATGAAACCAAGATTGAACTCTTTGGCCTTAATGCCAAGCGTCACATCTGGAGGAAACCTGACACCATCCCTACGGTGAAGCATAGTGGTGGCAGAATCATGCTGTGGGGATGTTTTTCAGCAGCAGGGACTGGGAGACTAGTCAGGATCGAGGCAAGGATGAACAGATAAAAGTACAGAGAGATCCTTGATGAAAACCTGCTCCAGAGCTCTCAGGACCTCAGACTGGGGCGAGGGTTCACCTTCCAACAGGACAACGACCCTAAGCACACAGCCAAGACAACACAGCAGTGGCTTCGGGACCAGTCTCTGAATGTCCTTGAGTGGCCCAGCCAGAGCCCGTACTTGAACCCGATCGAAAATCCTGACTGAGCTTGAGAGGATCTGCAGAGAAGGATGGGAGAAACTCCCCAAATACCGGTGTGCCAAGCTTGTAGCGTCATACCAAAGAACCCTCAAGGCTGTAATCACTGCCAAAGTTGCTTCAACAAAGTACTGAGTAAAGGGTCTGAATATTTATGTGAATGTGATATTTCAATTTTGTATTTTTTTTAAATATATTTGCAAAAATAAAAAAAACATGTTTTTGATTTGTTGTTATGGGGTATTGTGTGTAGATTGATGAGGGGAAAAAACAATATAATACATTTTAGAATAAGGTAACGTAACTAAAATGTGGAAAAAGTCAAAGGGTCTGAATACTTTCCAAATGCAATGTATGTCAGTATATGTCAGTATAGTCAGTGTACTCTTGCACCCCTTCTCTCTTAAACTGCAGATATTCACATTACAGCAACAATTCAATAAAGATTAACTCAGCATATTGCTGTGGATGTGAGATATGCACGCAAGCACACACACACACACACGCACACGCACGCGCACGTGCACGCACACGCACACGCACGTGCACGCACACGCACACGCACACACACACACACACACACACACACACACACACACACACACACACACACACACACACACACACACACACACACACACACACACACCTCCGTATATTGCTGTAGATATGAGTTACAGGCACACATGCCTGGCAATCTGGTAGGACTGAAGCTAAAATGACACAGAATCGATTTGATCTCCACATCATCTCAATAATGATGAAAATTTGTTAAATTGAATCACAGTTCATTTTATCTTTGGGGGTTAAAATCTTTCATGTAATGAATAGACCTATGCGCTAGGACCTCCTCTGCTTATCTGATCTAAAATCAGACTCAGAAAGATTTGATATAAGATATGAGACTGTACAGTGTGGTCAGTTAGTAACCATTGTATTCTATTATATTCTATTCTTTGATTTTGGAGCAGTTGTTATTTGTCACTGTGTAATACTGAGTAATACTGAGTAATACTGTGTAATACTGTGTAATACTGTATAATACTGTGTAATACTGTGTAATACTGTATAATACTGTGTAATACTGTGTAATACTGAGTAATACTGTGTAATACTGTATAATACTGTGTAATACTGAGTAATACTGTGTAATACTGAGTAAATAGTGTGTAAATATTGTGTAAATACTGCAATGCAGTACTGTCCGTCTCTGTCTGTCTATCTGTCTGTGTCTCTGTCTGTCTCTGTCCGTGTCTTTTTGTCTGTGTCTCTCTGTGTCTCTCTCTGTGTCTCTGTTGTGTTTCTGTGGTTGAATAAAAGGCTGTTTCACCTATGTTAGTTGTGTGTGAGTGTGTGTGAGTGTATCGGTGTGTGTGTGTGATTAACCATACTGTTGCTAGCGTGAAGCAGCCGTTCCCTCAGTCTGAATAAAAGGTTTTCTTTCTGT